>NC_057802.1:273402370-273410648 GCF_018294505.1 Triticum aestivum | reverse complement strand
ATATGGATATACTGATCACCCTACTTGATCATGGATACGATGACTTGGAAGGAATTGACTCTGCAGAGTTTGTACTTAACCACAGCCAACGGATTTCAGTAGTCACGGGGACTAGTTCGGTTCACGGTGTTTTGGAAGAAACACGTCTAACCAGTACACACCCATTCAACATTCCGAAGCCAGGGATCACCCTCGGCAACGTTCAAGAAAAACCTTGAGACGGGGAGGCTACAACCTCGCGTAGCATGGGATCAAATTTCTATACGCGCGCTCTAAGGGGGTGCCCCCCCTCTCGGTCCCAACCGGAAACACCCATGCCCCCTGACCGGATGACTGGCTTTAATCCAGGGCCATGGAACCATCATCCCGGCCCCTCTGTTTGGTGTGTACACGGAAAGAGGTTACCAACTTACTAAACCGCATCTTGGCAAAGAAACATGTGGTAGCACGGAAGGGAAAAGAACGACAACGTGACTCCGTCCACGTTAATGTCGGAATTTGTCGGATGACGCAAGGCTGGTATGCTACAACAGTACCACCTTGCTGCCCTTCATGTCACCACATGATTAGGCCATCTCTCACCAGAGATCATCGCAACTACGGAACATGCGGGTAGTTGCCTCACAAGCAACGAGGTATTCACCGACACTCATATGCCATGCACAAACTTATATGCAAACATGCAAACACCTATCATATCAAAGGTCCAAACATGCTTGCCTGGTTCGGAGAAGTCGGAGTCTAGCTCGGCGAAGTTCGCGGTTCCGTCACCTCTTCCGGAACCTAGGGCATAACGAAAACGGGCACTAACGTGAAAACCAACGCGTGCATAAAAACTTCTCCAAAATTTTTCCAAATAAATCCCATAAAAAACTAGACAAAATTTTAAGACTGTCAGAAAAAGAATCACTCAAAAATCACTTTTTATTAAAAAGTTATAAAGGTTTCTGTCCAGGGACTCATCTGTAATGAAACAGAAAAGTTCCAGGGTTTAAACTGAGAAAACAGAAAATGCTTCGGAAAGAAATGCGCCAGCTCAAAAGGGAAAACGTATTTTGCCCGAAGGCGCCAACAGAAAACGGTTCGAGGGAGAATAGAACAGAGGCTGACATGGGGGTCCACATGTCAGGTTTAAAAAGCTCGCCGACGCCCGAAGACTGCGGTGGACGCCGGCGTCGAACCACGGCGAGTTAGGGGGATCGGAGGGTACCAAGAGCTTCAGCGTGTCCTTCCACGTCGGTGGGTGGTGGACTCGACCGTCGGAGAGCACCACGTCGACGGCGACACTTTCTCCGGCGGACGGCGGTTCGGGTGATGGTGGGGAACTCCGGTGGTGAGCTGCAAACTTCGAATTGAAGCGCGGGTCAGAAGGAGGGGTGCACTAGAGGGCTACTGGCAAGAAATGGGAGGCAGAGGTGCACGCACGGGAGCGAATCAAGCTGGATCCCGTGGCGGGTCGCGGCGGCCGGAGTTGAGGAAGGAGACCTCCTCGGGGCTCTATCAGTGGCTAGGCAGGGTCTTGGGGGAGTGCAGAGGTGGTGTGAGTTTGAGTTGAAGCTTGGGGCCTCTATTTGTAGGCGGATCGAGGGGGTGGCCGTGAACGGGGTTGCTCCGGCGAGCGATTACGGCGAGGCAGTGGTTGAGCAGGGGGTTTGAGTGGCCTGGCAGCATCAGTGAGGTTTACTGGTGCCGTTCCCTCGCAAATCTCGATTGGTCTTGGCGTAATGGCGCCGGTCCACGGTGGGGTGGCCGCACGGGCACGACGGCGGCAGAGAGCGCGCTCCGCGCCCTGCGGTTCACGACGGGAGTGGCAGCGCGTTCTGGGGAGTGGAAGGCCACGCGGCGAGCTCCGGTGGCTTGGGCGGTGCTGGGTGGCGCCGTCTGCGCCGCGCCTCTCTCTGGCGGCCGCAAAGCCGCCGCTGGCGTCGGTCACGGGGCGGCGCACCTCTTCTTGCTCGTCGCCGACGTCCGCAAGGCTCCAGGCGCTCGTGCGGTGCAGGGACAAGGGGGAGGGGACGGGGAGCAAGGCGACATCGGGGCACTGTCGAGATCGACAACAAGTTCTGAAGAAAACGACAGTAGCACTGAAATGTTCTCTAAACTTTACTGAACCTGATTTTGACAATGCACTGCAGGTGTTCGACAGAATGATTTGGCATTGAGAAATTTTTTCCTGGAACTGGGGCTTGGTGAGGTGACCACTCAATGTACCCAGGGGCTGCCTGATTTTTCTCAGAATTTTTGGAGAAAGGTTTGAATGAATTTCACCAAATTTGACAAATCTGGTCCAAACTTGCAGCAAGTGTAGTTTGAAAAATTTGAACTGAAGACCAGTGGATCTTCATGGATCTTGGTTGAGGGTTCAAAGAACTAGGAAGGGAAAAAGGTTTGGGGGCAAAAATCAAGACAGAAAAGGTAGCTCCTTTGTAAATCTCCAAGGGCTAGAATATAAGACAGAAATTGATTTGATAAGATTAAATGGAAAAAGAGTTATATGGAGAGGTTCAACTTGCTGGATTAGATGCAAAACATGATCCAAAGATGAGGGAAGGTTTAGGGGAGTGGATTTGTACTAAGGCCATGGCAAGGGGAATTTTTGAAAGTGGTAAGGGAGTTTTCCAAAAGCCATAGTGCATTTTCAAAGAGATTTTCAAAGTCATTTTTCTCAAGTGAAAAGCAATTTGGTTTGAGTCCAAATAAAAAGCAAGGACCTCCAAGACTAAAAACAATTCTTGGGTGAATCCAAGTAAAACTCTTGCCATAAAGAAAATATTTTGAAAGGGAGAGTTCTTTTGAAGGAAAATTTAAATCACCTCTCTCAAGTCAAATAAAATCTTTTGAAAAATCCAAATAAAAACTTGGGTGTCACAATCCGCTTGTTGGCAGCCCCGTTCTCCACCTCCGGAGTCTCCTTGTCAGCGGCGCTTTCTAATAGAAATGGGAGGACAGAGAATATTTAGTTAAAACAAGGCAATAGAAAAGTGTATTGGTAACTAGAAATATTAGGTAGGAATATAGTAAGAAAAGGGAATAACAATTGGTTGCTTAAATACTACACAATTCATTTGACATTGCTGGGTAAGTCAACATGCAGATAGCTGAAAAGAAAACTTACTTCGAACAAAGTCTGAGCGGATGATTTTGTCGGGGAAGTTAGCATACATCTCATGACCAGGCCCTTTTATGTGCAGTGCAATTTTAGTGCCAGCTTTCAGTACATAAAACTTAGAAATTTCTTTCCAAAAGCCAGTGCCAAAATAGGAGTCACCACGTTCATCAAGTCTTATAGTAGCAACGATTGTAAATCCATGGTTTGTGTGTAGTATGACATCCGTGGAGCCTTGATCTATGTAAAGGGAAAAATTGTGCACAACATAATCTGTTGCATAGCAAGGGATGTTCTACAGAAAATGGTAGGATTGTTAAAGAAATATGGTAACATGCAAATATGGGCCCAAATTGAAAGAACTGTACAACAGTTGAAATCAGGACAAAAATCTATAGTTAAACAGATAGGGTAAACATGATGTCATGGAAATATGAGAGTAATCAAAAGAACACTACATCATTAATTTGCCTAATATAGAAAGAAGAGGGGGAAAATCCCCTTTGACGTATATGCTGCATGTGGCACCTTTTATCCAAATGTAGAAATATTTAGAATATGTTCAGGAAAGTAGGCCATGCCAACCGATTTTGGGTGAGATTGAACATACCGCGTGCGTCCTCAAGTTATGTGGTACGGTGAGATGGAATCTCTGGCGGAGGTCACAAAGTCCTGAAGTGTCGGTGCACTGTACATTCTATGAATGAAAGAAAACCCTCAAATTAGCTCGAATAAAAATGAATTCACGATGATTTCCGCCGGGTGATTAAAGGAGGCAGGTGAACTGGAATAAGAGATGAGATAATATCTCATTAAATTAGTTACCTTGTCGTCCATGAGAAAGAACCCTCAGTACGACAGATTCCCTAACCGAGTGGAGCTGGGCCGACCGTAAGCAGCGTCAAGAAAGTTGATGGCGATAGGCGGCGACAAGCAGAAGTGGCGAAATGCGGCGGGCTTTTCCGGCATCCTGTCGGCGGCGGCAGGCATCGAGCTAAGTGTTTACCGCCGCGATAGGCGGTGCCATGGCATAGACGCGGAGGATCTTGTGCAGGTGTGAATGGGGAACGTACCAGAGGGGGTGGCGGGCGGGGTGAGGGTTTTTGTGACGTGGGGATGGTGAGGGTTTTCTTTTTTCTTTTTTGAATTGGGTGGTGCGGGTTTTCTGTCCCACGAAGAATTTTGGGGGCGATGATTTGCTACAGCGAACCGTGTGTGATTGATGCAACAGACAAAATGAAAGTCATTGCACACGGTTCCAATTTTGGGAACCGTGTGTGATTGACGTACTACCTCTGTCCTGGTTTATTGGTCCCCCTTTGTAATTTTTACCAAATTTTGACCAAATATTTAACATACTCAGACATAGATAATAAGCGTACACGTATATAAGCATAGTTCAACCGTAAGTACATAGTTCAACCGTCATTAAGCATACTCAAGCGTACATAGTTCGATCCATCCCACATCTCATCTCACATGCCGACACGATCCTGAAGCTTCTCTAGGTACTCGGCGTACGCGCCGTGCGCCACCCTGCGAGAATACTTCTGCTTGAAGGAGCCAACGGCCCGTCCTCATGCATGCGCCAGAACACTTATATATGCGTCATGAAGCTTCTAGTTGCAAAATGGGCATCCATAGCCGCCGTTCCAGGTCCTAATACGCCTGTTATGCATTCCCGCATAAAGCTCCCTCAGGATTTGCCTCTTGTACCTCCTCTGGCATCTTCATCCTCGCTGTCCACATCGTCAGACAACACCTATACAAATAGTAAAACAAATTTGGCATCAAATCAATGATTACATGCCGTGAAGTAGGATTAGGAATTTATGGCTATTTATTTATACATATCCAGAGATTATGGTTTGATTTTTAAGCACAGTCGTCTATGTACAGACCAATCTTGAAGAAAATAATGGCACAAACATATGTAGGTCATTCAAAATCAATTGTCAAGTCCTGGCTAGGAATTATTAGCACGAACACTAACCCTAGTCATATTACTAGCAGAAATCATTTGCACGGATGAAACAACTAATCACTTATCACCTGTACCATTCAAACAATCAATACACTACACAGATCTAACGAAACTTACCCAGATTTCATGGATTGGGAGAACATAACCATAGGATTTCTATTCCAAAAAGGGGGAGGCAGGAGTAACCAGAGAAATCCTATGATCTATTTGACACATAAATGAGTATAGATGACTAACCAGCTGTCCGTCGTCGTCGGAGTCGTCGCAGGAGTGGTCGTCGGAGTCGTCGCCGGAGTGGTCGTCGGAGTTGGTATGGAACTCCGCCTCCGGCTGTGGAAGCTCAACGCCGTCCACGATGTCAGGGTGCAGCGATAACTCGTCGACGGTGAGGGCAACCTCTATCTCCATCTCCACGCCGTGCTCCGATGCTTTAGCAGCCCCGGCGTCGCCACTCCCTCCTATGGGGCGCTTCGGCGGCATCCTCATACACTGACGGCTTTGAGGACTGAGAGCGGCGTCGAGGATGCAAGCGGAGAGAGAGGATTGTGTGTGTAGCGAGGATGGGGGGGTGCGGCCGCTCAGGCGCACCATTAATATGTACTAGTGGGAGTTGTGGGAGAGGGGCGGGCGACGGTCAAACCGATGGCTCGCCTCCCGGTGAGCCTGCGCACCGGACTGTTGGCATGCCTACCAAAGTTTCACACAACTACTCACACGCCTCCCGATGACAGTGCGCAGCGAGCATGCCTCCGTCAATTTACACACCTGCACGCACGCCTCCCCGTATGCCTGCACAGCGGACTGCTCGCATGCGTCCCGTCAACTCACGCCTGCCCGCACGACACATCGGTCGCGCGGCGGCACGTATATTGTTTTTCTATTTGGATGATTAATGCTGCCGCTTTATTGCCTAACCGAAGCATGACACGTATCCATTGTTGGTCTAACGCTCACGGTTCGAATAAATAATCCGTTTGGGATATTGGTTCCCAATTATTAATAATCTCCCGTCTGTAATTAGATAAAGATTACATCAAAACTGGTCTCAAATTTGACAAAAAAAGTACAATGCCACTTTGTATTGGTGTCCATATGACAACACGATAAGTTTCATGAACTTCAAATAAGTTTTGGATGTACTAGAATTTAAAAATCAAGATTCTCAATGTTCAAAATTTGTTGCAAGGGGAGTAAACATGCACCCAGTGAGACAATGTGTTTTTGCAATCCATTTAGGTGCACTATCATGTGTGCATGTAGCTCAAATTTGATTTTTGCACATTATACCCGTAGAAAATCAATCAAGTAATGTACTAAAACGTCTTAATGATCTCTGTGATTTTTTTGAAATTAAAACGTCCCTCCTTTGGTAACATATATGTTCACCGCGGGATAACTAATTTAACATGCATCGTAGTTGCGGTGGATTCGCGGTGTGTGTGTGTGGGTGTGTGCGTCTGGGGGTGGCAGGTGGCTCGCAGTCCACTACGAGTTGTGAGCCACCGTGTGGGTTGGCCATTTTGTTAGGCAGGCCAGTGCCACATTAGAGTCGTGAAATCGTTATTTAAAACATTACACAACCCTTTCATACATATATATTTTGGCCACATGAAGTCGATGGTTGTCCTACACGACACTCGATACTCGCGTGTGACGCTTTCTGTGGGCCCACGAGGTCGTCGTCCATCACTTTGACGAACACCAGGCAGTGAGGTTAATTTGACCAGCAAGGTAGAATCTTTTTTGTTTGTGTTATGGTGGTATATAGTACGCGTCGAAGAGGTGGGAGGGGACTAGCATATATACTATACGTACGCGTCCGTGAACAAGTACACCTCACTTAGTGTCGGGACTTTTTGGTCCCCGAGGCACGTGCCACGTCAAAATTGTGAAATTGGCTATTCAAACATCACACAACACCTTTTTGGGCCACATGCATATCCTAGCTACGACACTCACGTGTGACGCTTCGATCTATGGGCCCACGAGGCCATCGTTGATGCATGCATGCATCACTTTGACCTACATCAGGAGAGGTTAATTAATTTCACCATCGATGAGGATTCTTTTGGGTTGTACATATATTACGGCAGGAGCATATAGTATGCGGTGAAGAGGGGGAAGGGGACCATCATATGTAGTACGCTTGATGAACCTCGCTCTGTGTGGGTGCATGGTTTACGATTTCTGAGGCATGTGGCACATCAAAGTTGTGCATTTTGGGTATTCAACATATATATGTTTGGCCCACATGCAAAGCGGTGGTGGTTGCCCTCTCGCACCCACTTAAGCAGTTATCAGCGATATCGATGCTTTCCATCTGTGGGCCTGCTTCGTCCATCACTACTTTTTTGCCTGACAACAAGAGAGGTTAATTTGACTTAGGAGGGGATTATTATTTTTGCTCTGGGATGACATGCATGATACAGTTTGAGCACACACACATGCATGTGTATGCATGAATCCCTCCCATCGAGTCGAAGTGGCTAGTACAACGACACATCATGAACCGATCTCGCTCTGTATGGGGAGCTAGTGTATGATTTTTGACGCACGCGCCACATCAATGTTGTGTATTCAAACATGCATGCACGCATCACCTCCATACATATGCATGTAGCGGTTGCCTTCGAACGGTACACTCCCTCGCGTGGTTATCGGCGACAAGCCTATATATTCATGGGCCTGTGTGGACATCCATGATCACCTTGACCAACAACAAGATAGGTTACCATGGCAAATTCTTCATTTGGTTCGTGTTATCGTAGTATAGGTCATGGTGAGATCCAGACCTTAAGTTTGAGCGCATATACTATGCACGCATGCATGAATATCCGTCATTGGCTTGAAGTGTGGTGTAACATACATATGCATCGTCAACCTAACCCTCACTCAGTGTGGGGATTTGTAGTTCGAAATCACGGTGCCACATCAAAGTTGTTCCATTGTTACTCAAAAACACACCTCTCCATACATATGTTTGGGCCACACGCATGCAGTGGTTGTCTTCGGGGACTAGCTACTTGCGTGATTATTGGCGAGCTAGCCCATCTCTGGGGTCGCATGGACGGCCATCACTTTAACCAACAACAAGAGAGAGGTTGTACGACCAAGGTGGATTATTCTTGGTCCGTTTTAGATCCATCTTGGTGAGATATGCCTCTCTGGCCCGCCGACTGAAAGTGTGT
>NC_057802.1:273399802-273400608 GCF_018294505.1 Triticum aestivum | reverse complement strand
CTGCTAGCTACTTTGCACTTTGCTAGGTGAACCTCGGTTGGGGGGAGGGGGCATGCATTCATAGCTTAGGACTCCCTTCGTGCCGACACGAGGGGGGGTGGGGGCAAGCAATACCGTGCGCTTTGCGAGAGAGGTGCCACATCGAAGTTGCATTTGGTATTTGAAAATCAAACCACCCTTTTGATACATAAATTTGGTCCACATGCAAGTGTGTTCGTGTTTTGACCCTCTCCCGTGTCATTTTTCGCCAAATTTATGAACATTAGACAAGTCGGATGACGCAATAGACACGTTTCACTCAAACTAACTGTGTGCCACGCTGGTGCCCCTGTCACGCACACATCCACACAGTACATTGGGCTCCACGAGGCTCCCCCTCTCAAAAATATCTGCCCGCCTCGAGGCTTTTTCTGTTTCATAACACACGGTTGTTATCTCCGGACCGTGTGCGATGTTTCTTGTTCCCAATCCCGCTTGCATCCCTAGAAAATATCTACCCACCTCGAGGGTTTTTCTGTTTCATAACACACGATTGTTATCTCCGGACCGTGTGCGATGTTTCTTGTTCCCAATCCCGCCTGCATCCCTAGAAAATATCTGCCCGCCTCGAGGGTTTTTCTGTTTCATAACACACAGTTGTTATCTCCGGCCCGTGTCAAAATTTTCAATAGCCCGACATTTCACTCCCGCGTAGTAAAATTTTCAGTACCCGCGTCATTCCCTCAAACACCCCGCGCCCCCTCCACACACACACACACAACACAACACACACACGCACACACACACACACACACACACCAAAACCT
>NC_057802.1:273372499-273399663 GCF_018294505.1 Triticum aestivum | reverse complement strand
ACCCTAGCAAGGTCCCCGCCACCACCGCCGCAAGGCCTCCATTGTCAACATCTGTCGGTTTGCCCGTGCAGCATACCCACCGATCTCCATACCCAGGCCGCCCCGAGTTTCTTAGATGATGCTTGCCAAACGCCCCCTTTCCCACAGATCCCCATCCCCATCCCCATCCCCCACTCCAGAGCGTCGCAGCCTAAGCTCGGCTACGCTTCCTGTGGAGCTCGAGGAGCGACTGGCCCAAAAGAGGTGTATAGCGGTATCTTCGCCCGACGTCGCTGAGGAAGCTGGCGACCATTACTGGCGGCAAGCACTCAAGCAGCGGGCTAGAGTATGCGGGCATGTCTCAGCCACCGGCTATGACATCGAGGTCATCGACATCGACGACCTGAGGCGGCCTATGTCATAGGTTAAGTGGCCCACCCCCAACCCCTCGGGTTCAACCGCCGTCGATCTCATCCATGGCCCCGCCGCTGATCTCCTCTGGCTCGCTGTCAACAATTTGCCATTCTACATCTCCATCGAGCCCCTTTTGTCATTTCTGAAGGACATGTTCTGCGACGCTGGCTTGGGATCTACAACTTCCAAGTCAGACCTCATCGACGGTGACCACGAGGAGGGCACCCTCTCCGACTCTTCCAAGGGGAATGAGCCCATCTGCTCTTCCAAGGGGAAAGTGCCCGTCTGCGACATCAGGGAGGGCACCCTATAGTCGTGCTCTTCAAAGGGGAAGGAGCCCATCTGCGACAACATGGAGCGCATCCAGGGTCCGTGCTCTTCCCACGGGAACGAGCCCATCTGTGACAAGTGAGGAAACCCATGATTTGTTTTGCTATGCGTCTTCACAGGGGGAAACCCATGATTTGTTTTGTCGAGTCCCTTTTGTAGTTTAGTGAGAATATGTCCACTTTTAATTGCTATATCTGGTTGTTTGCAGTATGTCTTGTTTATTTCAGTTGTTCACAATGGGATGCTCTATATGTGCAATTATTTACTGTGCAGTACATTTCATCAATCCAGTTTTAAACATACCGATAGGAATGCATATATTTGCTTGCTGTTAAGCCTGTTGTAGCTAGCATATACCTCTTTTAAAGTTTTTTGATTGTTCGGTTGTTTGTAGTTAGCATATGTCCAGTTTCAAATGCTATCTTTGGTTGTTCGTAGTATGCCTTGTTTATTCCAGTTATTCACAACGTGATGTTCTATATGTGCAAGTATGAACTGTGCAGTTCAATTTCATCAGTACCAGTTTCAACAATACCACTATGAATGACTACATTTGGTTGTTGCATCTTGTAGTTAACACGCCTTTCCATTTTTATTTAACAATAACCAGTGTACTTAGACCGGCACAATACCAGTTTGAATGACTATGTTTGCTTGTTGTTAAATGTTAGGCATGTTGTAGTTAGCACACCTTTCCACTTGTTTTGCTTTACTAGCGTGCTTAAACCTGCACACTGAAGCTATCTTTTGGAGATTATTTTGTCTGCCATGGATAATTTTGGTTGATGTTTAGCCTGTTGTGCTTAACATGCTTCTTGATGTACCTACACAAGACAATTTTGGGAACGACTATTGTTTTCCATCGAGGTTAGTTTCATCTCATGGCTTATATCTGCTCACTGTTCAGGATATCGGTAGCTGGTACCATATAGGCCGGCGAATGATAAGGGACTAATCGGTGAATCGGACTTTTAACTGAATATATCTGCAACCCATTTATCGTTAGGTTAACTAGGGCCATATGTAATATATCTGAGGCTACATAGCAACATGCACTGTACTTAATGTCTAAATATGCAATCCTAGGCTACATAGCAACAAGGAAGAGTGTTACATTAATGTTCTAATGATGTCTAGGTATACATAGAAGAGCAGCAGCAACAACAACATCACAGCCCTGTTTGGATACTCAACTTAGATAGAGGTTAGAGTTAGTTTCTAGCTCATGACTAACCCTGAACTAACTCCATCCAAAGAGTTGTTTGGATGGCAGGGTTAGATTGACAATAAATGCACTAGGAGAACTAGCTCCAATTAGCACCTCTTGGGTTGGGTAGTTTTTTGGGTGGGTTATAGATGCAACTAGCTCAAACTCGACCTCATGTTTAGATATACTTTAGGGCTATTTGAGCCCGAACTAGCTCAAACTAACTATAACCCATGGATACAGCAACAGTTAATCAACCGATAATTTGTAAGGATGCACTAAACTCCTTCCGGCCCATAATATAAGATGTTAATTCATCTAATATGTGAGTATATTGGATGTTATAAGATACTTCCTCTATTCCTAAATATTTGTCTCTTTAGAGATTTCAAATGGACTACCACATACAGATGTATATAGACAAATTATAAAAGAGTGTTGTACTACATCATTGTGCAATTGCTGTTTAGCTTCTAATATTAACTTGGTGCTTTTAGGTACATATGTCATTGGTAAAGATCTGCGCTTCGACCCTTTCTGCATATGGGGCAATGAGATATCAATGAACCAGCATCAAGTGAGGAAGCTGATAAAGATTGTTAGTGAAATGGGTCCAAAGATGGCAATTAAACTATTTGTTTACACTTTATGCAAGACAACATCGAACTGCAGGATGGTAACTAAGAACTCTGCAGCCTTCTTTTTACTGCCCATAATGAGTTGTGTTAGATGACAATGTTTGAATCTTTTTCCTTTGCACTGGTTGCCAAAGCAATTTACTCAAGATTACCTCTCAAACTACATGATTGGTGGGCATGCAAAGGTTAAAGTATTTCTACTAGAACACGATGATTATCTAGATGTTTTCATGAAGACCGTGAAGGATGGGCGGTCGGCCATCACAAGGGGTTGGACTAGAGTTGTGCGTGCCTTCTGCATGGAGGAGGGCACAATATGGGCATTCTGCTTCACCTTGTTCGGCAACCAGAATATATTTCGCCTCTTTCTTTACCGTCTTTAATAGTACAAGTATACAACTGTGGTTCATCATTCTTTATTTGGTTCTTATGTAATTCTTGAACATATGTACCTATGAATCGAATAATGCATTGGTTATTTGAACCTGATGGATATGAATAAAGGTGTAGCATACATTCAAATTCAAATTCAAATCCAAATCCGGTACAATTTGAAAAAGCAGTAATTAAATTACGGTGAAATTACACTCTCCAGGTTGTTACGGCACACACGGTTGGTAAAACACAAACGTTTGCGATATGCACTATAATCCGAGATGGTTCACAGAGAGGAAACATGTGCAAGCATGCACACAGTCGCCGTTTGCAAAGCGTGTGCGATGTCAGACAATATCACAAACGGTGCGGGCAAACTAAACGTTTGTGTTAGTTGCCTTATCGTACACGATTCGCAACCATGAACTGTTTCTGATGAAGTATGTGAAGGAAATATGCCCTAGAGGCAATAATAAAGTTGTTATTTATTTTTCCTTATATCATGATAAATGTTTATTATTCATGCTAGAATTGTATTAAGCGGAAACTTAGTACATGTGTGAATACATAGACAAACTGAGTGTCACTAGTATGCCTCTACTTGACTAGCTCGTTAATCAATGATGGTTAAGTTTCCTAGCCATGGACATGAATTGTCATTTGATTAACGGGATCACATCATTAGAGAATGATGTGATTGACTTGACCCATCCGTTAGCTTAGCACTATGATCGTTTAGTTTATTGCTATTGCTTTCTTCATAACTTATACATGTTCCTATGACTATGAGATTATGCAACTCCCGAATACCGGAGGAACACTTAGTGTGCTATCAAACGTCACAACGTAACTGGGTGATTATAAAGATGCTCTACAGGTGTCTCCGATGGTGTTTGTTGAGTTGGCATAGATCGAGATTAGGATTTGTCACACCGATTGTCGGAGAGGTATCTCTGGGCCCTCTCGATAATGCACATCACTATAAGCCTTGCAAGCAATGTGACTAATGAGTTAGTTATGGGATGATGCATTATGGAACGAGTAAAGAGACTTGCTGGTAACGAGATTGAACTAGGTATTGAGATACCGACGATTGAATCTCGGGCAAGTAACATACCAATGACAAAGGGAACAACGTATGTTGTTATGCGGTTTGACCGATAAAGGTCTTCGTAGAATATGTAGGAACCAATATGAGCATCCAAGTTCCGCTATTGGTTATTGATCGGAGATGAGTCTCGATCATGTCTACATAGTTCTTGAACCCGTAGGGTCCGCGCGCTTAACGTTCGATGACGATTGGTATTATGAGTTTATGTGTTTTGATGTACCGAATGTTGTTCGGAGTCCCGGATGTGATCACGGACATGACGAGGAGTCTCGAAATGGTCGAGACATAAAGATCGATATATTGGAAGGCTATGTTTGGACATTGGAATGGTTCTGGGTGAGTTCGGGCATTTATCAGAGTACCGGGGGGTTACCGGAACCCCCGGGGAGTCTATGGGCCTTATTGGGCCTTAGTGGGAGAGAGAAGGAGGCGGCCAGGTGGAGGTCGCGCCCCCCAAGCCCAATCCGAATTGGGTGGGGGGCGGCCCCTTTCCTTCTCCCTCTCTCCTCCTTCCTTCCTTTCCTACTCCAACTAGGGAAGGGGGAATCCTACTCCCACCGGGAGTAGGACTCCCCCCTTGAGCGCGCCATGAGAGGGCTGGCCCTCCCCCTCCTTCACTCCTTTATATACGGGGGAGGGGGGCACCCCATAGACACAAGTTGATTGTTTAGTCGTGTGCGGTGCCCCCCTCCACAGATTTCCACCTTGGTCATATCATTGAAGTGCTTAGGTAAAGCCCTGCGCCGGTAGCTTCATCATCACCGTCACCACGCTGTCGTGCCGACGCAACTCTCCCCCGACCTTAGTCGGATCTAGAGTTCGTGGGACGTCACCGAGCTGAACGTGTGCAGATCGCGGAGGTGCCGTATCTTCGGTGCTAGGATCGGTCGGATTGTGAAGACTTACGACTACATCAACCGCGTTGTCATAACGCTTCCCCTTATGGTTACGAGGGTACGTGGACAACACTCTCCCCTCTCGTTGCTATGCATCACCTAGATGGATCTTGTGTGCACTACAAAAAAAATACACTTCCGTGATGATACGTGTTTGTCACAGTAGGTCGCGTTTTTTGTCATGCATGTACATCCATGACGATTTTATGACAGAATCAAGATAGTCATACCTGTGCTGTCGTAGAAGTGTTCCATGACATTACCAAAATTATCATCACGAAAGTGTCCACTTCCATGACGATAAATCACGCGTCACAGAAGTGCTTTCGTCAAGGGTGACCGACACGTGGCATCCACCATAACGGAACGCCGTTAAGCTATCGGGTCGGATTTTGGATCCGATAACCCGTTAACAGCCCTGACCAATGGGAAATTTCCACGTGTAAAATTCTGATTGGCCCAAGGGAACACCTGTCAGCTCGTTAGTGGGCCAGATGTCGCCCGTCCATTGGAGGAGACATGCCTATGATACGTCGACACGTGGCTGGGCCCAATAGAGGCCCATATAGGTTAAAAAGGCCGGCCCAGTCAAAGGCCCGTAGAACTTAATCAGGTACTAGTGGGCCAGCCCAATAACGGCCTGCTTAATAAAGGCCCATTTACGGCCCGGAGCCAGATCTGGCCCGTTAATTGTTCGCCCAATATTTGGGCCCATTTACGACCCGAAGCCAGATCTGGCCCGTTAATTGTTCGCCCAATATTTGGGCCCATTTGCGGCCCGAAGCCAGATCTGGCCCGTTAATTTTTCGCCGAATATTTGGGCCCAACTACAGCCCAGTGACTTTTGGCCTGTTGGAGGCCTGATGTAGACATGGGCCCATTTCTGCCCGGTGTGACTTTCGGCCTGGGAATGGCCCGTGCTGCCCATGGGCCATATATGGTCCGACGGGACATCGGGCCCACTAACGGCCCGTGCTAAAGGTGGCAACAGTTAAGCCCAACGTGACTTTGGGCCTGTTAAAGGCCTGTCGCGTAATTCGGCCCGTTGACGCCTGTGCTAAGCTTTCGGCCTCTTAAAGGCCCATGATATCAGTGGGCCAACTAAGGCCCGAGATATGTTTTGGCCTGGTAACGGCCCGTGAGCTAACTGAGCCCAAAACGGCCGGGTCTACATTTCGGCCTACTGAAGGCCCGTCGATGACTAGTGAAAATTGAGGCCCAACATGCATTTTGGCCTGCTAAAGGCCCGTGGTTTCATCTCGGCCGTAACAGGCCAGTACAATATTTAGCCTGTTAATGGCCTAACGCTACCTGGGCCAAACTAAGCGCTGGGTCGACAAAAGGCCCAACTAAAATATAGGCCGGTGTAAGTTCGGGCCTGGTGTAATGTGTGAAGGCCCCAATCATTCGGGCCCAAGAAAGACGTAGGCCAGCCCAATTGTGGCCCGCTAAAAACTTGGCCCGTTAGAGTCAAATGTTTCGGTCCGGTCGACTACATCTGATTTTTTTTTCAGGTAGCGAATGATGGCTGTAACTAGTAGGAATTAAGAACAAACCTACTCTATACAATAAAGAAATTACGGCATAGTAACTAAGAATAAACCTACACTATACAATAAAGGATTTAAGGTATATTACATCCACTAGGCATCGAAGTTCGCCACTAGTGATCATAAAGCGCAACGAAGAAGCAGATTACAAAAACTGGGCACCATTGCAGCGTAACAAAATAATACTGAACCGAGACCACTTCCAAGACAGTTCAAGAAAGGTTAGCCTTGCGGGGGAACTGCTGCGCAAGCTGCTGAGCAAGGCTGTGAGACCGGCCTAGCATGTCGGTCATAGCTTCCAGGTGTAGCTGTTTAGCGATGAGGTTCTCATTGGTGTTCTCCGCAATCTTTCTTAGAGATAGGACTTCAAGTCAAAGTTGAGTTGCAGAATGCCTTCCTGCTAGAACTTCGGACTGAAGAAGTCGAACTGATTCAGACAACGAATTCTGTGAGCTTCTCTGACTGTTAGTCTCAAGTAACTTCAACACTGCATCAAGACAAGACTTTGGGGTTGTCTCGCTATCTTCAAGATGTTTTGCCTTCTTTGCTGCAATATATGTTGGGTTTGTCTCACAGCCTTCAGCAGACTTGTGCATGCCATCAGGCATATCACCCTGAAACAAAGCAGAGAGATGACAGGTTTTGCACGTGTATAAACAAAGATGATAACTGTTCTGTCAATTCTATCCAATTTCAAATTAGAAAATAAAGAGTAAGTTCAAAATATCAATAGCATAATTTGGCATTGTTCATAATGCGGGGAGCTTCACCACACTACTTGATTACCATGTCAACATAACAAGCATAGATGAAGGGCAAAGAAAATCATTGTATCTATTTTGGATAATGTGCATGGCATGTTGTTCATATCATCAGCCACATCAGTAAGATAAAACAGGAGATGACAAGGTGCAAACGTGGGCTGCTTCACCACACACTGGATTATAGATCCACAAAAACAAGCATACATATAGGGAGTATTAAGTAATGTGCATGGTATGAATAAGGAATTTGGTTTTACAAGTAAAACTTAGAACTTATGGTTCTTACGAACATGCATTTTGGTAGAAACAGCAAACTAAACAGCAGTAAACGATAGGGAGTATGAGCAAATTAAACAGCAGTTGAGGATAAAGGCTTTAGAAGGACTGACTTACATTAACAGTTAACACCGGCTTTATAATGCCCTTCTCCATGTCAAGGGAAGGATAACTCAAGAATTTCAGCACAGAATCTTCTTCATAAGCATTGCTTGTACTCTACATTTTGTAGAGAGTAATTATAGATATGATAATACTGGAAGGGATAGAGGATAATGAAGATAAGATGCAGATTGATGCTACATAATCAACTACCAATCCCTGGAAGTACAAGCGTTACAGGACAAAATGTACTGACAAGAGCAATGGGCTACACTTCTGCACTGGCATTGTCTGTGTATTCTACTTGTTGGTAAGATTAAATATAGATCTGATCTTTTTTAGTAAATGGTGGGCGAGGGAGATAAGATGCAGAATGCTACAAAATGAACCAATCCCTCTTCCCATAATACAAGAGTGTTTTGAACACTGGTGTACTGAACAAAACGTTCTTATATTATGGGACGGAGGGAGTAGCTGTTAATGTAAGTACAGTGATAGACCACGTTCAGTCCTTACAAGAGGACTGCAGAGCTAAACCTCTTCAAAAGCATTGGGTTGATTCTAAATTTATGTAAGAGTCCATACGGATCTTATAATGTCCACCAAATGGATGATTACGAGGCTAACATGTGCAGTGATGCTACATAATCAAACAGCTATGAAAGTAAGTATGGTCATACAGGGCAAGAGGTACTCACAAGAGCAATGCAGTGTGCAGTATAGTTGAGAGATTCTGTGGTCCCTTGAGAACGAATGTTCTTCTGCTAACAGTTTTCATACAAGTGAGACATTAAGGCAAATGCAGAAATGTAGTTCAAATTGTGATGTGATATCATAGACAGTACCTTACGCTGCAGCCGAGACCAATGTGTAACAAGATTATTCCAGTCACCGTCGGATAAATGTAGCACCGGAGACTTTACAGAAATTTCATTCAGAGGCTTGCCATCGAAGTGTGCTTGCCTCAGGTAGGAACGATACTTCATCAACGAGTGCTTGAAAAGCGCAACCAACCCTTGCTCGTCATCACAATCCAGTTTGCTCCTCGCCTATTTAATAGAATGAGATCTTGTGTCTTCTGTCAGCAGAAACATATGCAGTAATGACCATGAATAACATTAGTACATTACTTACGCGTAAGTTGCGGAGGAAGACTGGAAATTGTTCTGTGTCTGCGGTATAATATTTCCATGAAGGAAAGATGCGCACAAAGTTCTTGACAACAACATAAGCTTCGTCTTCTAAACTGGGAAGAAATGGAATAGGGGTCCTATTTGCTGCAATTGGGGCTCTCTCTGGTTCGAAAAGGGATTTGGCAACTGGATTTGGTGTACTCTTTGCTGGAATGGGGGTTTTGCGTCGTACAGCTGGTGCTATGTCAACTGGCATAATCATACTATTTGCTGCAGTTGGGGTCTGCTGAGTTGGGGCATCAGAAATGACCAGTGTAGTAGGGCTAGAGTCTGCTAGAGTTGGGGTATTTTGTGGGTCAGGTGATATTGCAACTACACCTAATGGGCTATTTGATTTATCAGGTGCCACTACCTTTTCCAAATACTTTGCTTGTGCTCCTCCACGATCAGCAATCGCCCTCTTCCTTTTGAACGTTTGATACACAAGAACAACATTTGAATGGATAAATATGGTATGTTGACAGATGGAATATGTACTGAAAATGGATAGGCAGGGCGTATTCACATACATGATGTGTAAACTAAGCTAATGGCAGTTCAACAAAGTAGAAGCAATGGAAAGCATCAGTTGCAAGATATGTGCGAGCAATGTAACCTTGGAAAGTTAGAGCAAGTACCTTGATGGGTGAATAAGATAGGGCATCTTCCTCTGACTCCTCCACTAGGGAGCTACATTGACTTAGGTCTCCCTTAGCTCAGAATCACTATTAGGATCATATTCTGAGCATGAATCTGTAGGTGGAGAGCGTTTGCATTGCATTGCATCCAGACTTGATTTCAGTCCCTTAATGCCAGGTTTGACAGCCATGGCATTGTTCTGCTTTATTCTTTTCATGCGCGCAAGCTCATAATCATTATGATGCTGTTCAGAATCTGAGATTCATGAAAACATAAAAAGTAGTCAGATTATCTATGGAATGCATTGCAGATTCAACTCGGAGAGTGTCTCCCTATAAACCTCTGCATATGCAAAGTTCACCTCCCCAACCGTGCTGACCAGACCACACACAGAAATACAAACCCCTTATGTCTCTATAACAGGCAGGCACACATTTCAAAACTGAAGTAGGAACATTAGAATCATATGAAATTCGTATTTGAACAAATAAACTAAGCAATTATGAGTGGCGTAATGTTTAGCTTCAAGGGTGGAGTGTTGGTAGTGCGACACAAAGCAAGTAGGCAGATTGTATTCCATGTAAAAGATCGAAACCTATGTAAAAGATGGAAATGACACTTTCTTTCTATACAATGCAGTGTTCGTTACCCACACATGATGGAAGAGATCACATAGAGAAATACTATTCACTCATGTCTATGGTTCCAGTATTTAGAAACAGGGTGGTCCACCCTAAAAGAATATTGACAACAAATATGACAAGGCAAGCATAGATGTAGTGAATCAATCATTTACTTGTGAGCTTACTAGGACAAGTATGCAGAATTGTAACTGCAGTAAGAGACCGTCCAAAATCTGAATGAAGAAGTTTGTCTAGCACTTATTGTTTGCAACTAATCGACGTGAATAATTGGATATTATATCGAATGAGTAAGAAAGACAAGTAAAATTGTCAACAAACCTGGCTTGCAGTAGTAATCTGGGTCAATGTCACTACGACCAACAATCCAAAATGACTAGTTTCTGTTCTGAGGGCCGGAATTTTGAAAACCCTGTGAACTTTAGAGGTACTAAAGATTACCGAAATACATCTGAACCATTAAGTGTAGGTAGCACTGAGCACACAACAAACCCTAATGACAGTCCTGCCTAATGAGTAATGAATCAATTAGAAAATGGGTGATGAGCAGTGGATGCTGAGTGTTGAGGACATATCTCAGGATAAATCGGGTTGGCTTGGTGGGTGCTGCACGCTTGAGCCCTGAACGGACTGGGAAGGTAGGCACGGCGGTGCGCCCGGGCAGCGGTGACGTTGTTGGGTGAGCGGCTCCTGGCCTCCTGTTAGTCCGACGTCTCCTCCTAGAGTCATGCCGTCCGGGGACGGCAAGTCGCCGGCGAGGCAGGCGGCTGGGGGCGAGTAGAGATCGGAAGCGCGCAGTAGAACAGAGGGGAATCGGGGCCTGGGACGACCCAAAATCCCAGGGTGGGCCGGCCCACCGTGGGCACCCTGTAGAGATACACACCCGAGCGGCGAACATGCATTTTCGAAACTAATTTAGGAACATTTAGCTGACCAATTAAACAACTCTGTTTTAATAATATCAGATTCATATTTGAACAACTAAGCTTGTTTAGTTTGATGGGTGGAGCAGTGTTATTATGACACGAAGCACGTATTCTGATCGTATAGTGATCATAAAAGGGGGAAACTCTAAGCATATTTTTTTAGCAAAAGAGGGTTTCCCCTCCGATTTCTATTAAAGAAACCACCACGGAACCAACATGATCAATTAAACCCTAAGCATGATCAATTAAACCGTATTATGGTTGTGCCATGGCAGATTTGAAGCTGCAAACCGGGGAAATGATATTTAGCATCCATTGCTTGCTTCGAACTAAGAACTAATTTCTAAGAGCTGAAAAGAAAGTAGAGTAACCAAGTTAAGATCTATTTTCTGGTTGAGATCAAAAAGTTGAGGAGATATGAAGTACCACCTCTCTTGCGGCGCCGTGTAGGCACCGGGGGTGCGATGGCTGTCGGTGGCGTTGAAGCAGATCTGCAACGGTAGACGGGTGCATCGGGGGATAAGTCCCGTTGCGGTGGAAGAGAAGGTCGTGTGAGCGGCCCCGGCAAAGAGGACGACGGCGCCGATGAAGCGAGAGGATGCGATGCAAGGCTATTGGTCCGTCGCCATGGATGAGAAACGTCCATCTCTAGTAGTGGACGACGCGGTCTTGGTAGGCACTCCGGCATGGTGGAGGACGGTGGCGATGGATGTGGTGGAGGACGGCGGCGATGGATGGGGTGGCGGACGGAGGCTGGTGTGGGGATGGGGTGTTCTAGCGCGGACGGTGTATGAATGGGAAAATGGAGGGAGAGGTACGGGGAACCATGTTTTTGGGACGCGCCTGTCTGAAATATGGGAAAGTTACGAACTTAGCCCCCGTTTAAAATTTGGACGTCTCGTCGGTTGGGGATAGGACGGTAATCTCGCATCTCGCCAATATTTGCCCAGAGCGATTTCGGGCGAGGAGAGGGTGGTTGGCGCCCATGGTTGGCACCCACGGTGTATGAACAGGGCTGACAGGTAGGGCGGTTGTGTCACGTCTGAGTGAAGTTACAAACCTGCCCCTATTGAAAATATTTGCCTACATCGATTTCGGCCGAGTCGAGTTTGTTTCGCCGCCCACCGTGTATGAATGGGGAATGGAGGGAGAAACAGAGGTCTTTCGGACGAGCTTGAATCAAATGAGTTTTGCCGCCCATGTTTGACGCCCACCGTGTCGGAATGGGCTCAGAGGCGGTCATGTCACGTCTAATTGAAGTTACTAACCTACCCCTATTTAGAGCAGTGGAAATCGGGCCGATGGATTGTCCGTGTAATGGGTAGACAGTAATTTCCATCTCCCAAACACTTGGCTTCGGGCAGCCGACGTGGGAGTGGACATTTTGCTGCTTCTTTCGAATTTTGGGACAATAAGCATCCACGTTTACCCTGGCAACTAAATTCGAATCCATTTTGTATTCCTATATGAATCTTTATAAATCATTCTATGTGTTTTCATATATCTTCAAAAGGACGACAAAGATGTATTCCACTGTCATATATGAATATGGTTTACAAATGCCGATACTCAAATTCAGAAACTAGAATCTAGTTTAAGGTGAATTCGAATATTTGGAACACTTCATGTCCAACTCAAATTTCACACGCAGCATAATGTGTACTCCCATTTAGATATGTACACAAGCGATGTATCAAGATTCAAATACCGAGTCAATCAACCAAGAATGTACAGAACTAACAGACATATAAACACTTATAGAGTATATGGATCAATAATATCAACTAACATACATAAGCCAGGCCGCTATATTTTTTTGGCTACAACAACATCCTTTTTTTAGCCAGCATCTTGGCCCTTTCCGATGCGTGCCACTTATGGTCCATCTATACTACTACTATTGCTGAATGCACATTCAGCCCGATTGGCATATTTGTAGGTCTGGCACAACAATCCAAATGAAATGTCTCCGAGTCTTATCAATTAATACAGACTTGTGCTCAAATAAAATTACAAACCAAAAAAAACAATTATTACATGATCTCTAAAACAAATGGTTTGATTGATTACATGAACAGACAACACAACGGTTATTCAACTATGGAAAGAACATTTCACCTATGATTTACCAAGTAGGAATTTAATTTCCCTTTTTCCTTCAGGACCTTAACAATCTGGTCAGTCTCAGCTTGCTTCGTTTTGAAATCCACCAAATAATTAATGGTTGTCTTGAGTACTGCTTGTGATTGTGCTGTTTTCTTCCTCATCATGTCAACTTCATCTCTAAGTGCAGAAGCAGAATCTCTTTCTACCACTAGTTTAGCCATGTCAACTCTTTCTACCAAACGTTTGGATTTTAAGCATGGCAATCTGAACGTTTTTCAAGGCAAATTTGGATTACGTGGCGGCGGCGGGGGCGTCTCGCGGTGGGAAACAGCTCCTCTGCCGTGCTCTGTGTGTTGTCGGGCCACTGACCTACGGCGACGGCGGCGTCTTGCGCCGTTGTTGGCGTACTCCTGGACGTTGGCCTAGCTTCAAGGAAGGCCAAAATGTTTTGGACTTCGGAGCGAGTCAACTGGCAGGAGGAGGCGACTGGCGTTGGTGCAAGGAAGCGGTCGACGGCGGCCATCCATGCCGCTGAGGGGGGCACTGGCACCCGCGCGGGGACAGGCGCTGTCAACGGCGCGGCGGAGACATTCGTGTGCACGGGCACCGGCACGGGCGCGCATGTCAGTGCACGCGCAGGCGCATGCACTGGCCGGTGCACGGGCACCGGCACGGGCGTGCGCGTCAGTGCACGCGCAGGCGCATGCGCTGGTAGGTGCACGGGCGCGTGAAAGTCGGCGGGGACCTCGTGGAACCCCGTGGAATCAAGCTCGGTGACAATGTGCGGCTCCCAGCCCATCAATGCCATGGGGATGGGCGCTGGCGCAGTCGGGGCGACGGGAGCCGGAACGGGTGCGGGGACAGGCGCGGCGTCTTCCTGCAAGGCCAGTTCAAGCTCGTCCCAAAGCGCCTTATGTTCTTGAGACTCCGGCTGGGTGTCTTCCTCAGGAAACTGGAACACTAAGGGCAGACCATCGTGATGCGGCATGGCGTACGTTTAGGTCAGGCTAGTTGGAGGTAGACGATAGGAGAATCGGAGAGGAAGAGAGAGGATTGTAGCGATACGGGGTAGTGCGGGGTTGATTTTAAACTGCGGCGCCCGCGACATTAAAAGTGGGAGCAGTTGGGACGACGGTGGGCGGCGGAGCCTGGTCAAAGGGCTCGCCTCCCGGTGAGCCTGCACATCGGTCTGCTCGCACGCCTCCCGTCGACTCACACGCTTGCTCGGACGGCACCTGCCGATGAGAAGTGGGGACTCGTGGCGGCACGTAAACGCCCACGGTTTCAATAGTGAAAGCGTTCGCCTTAACGTGACAGGTCTTTGTTCCAAAATACCTTGGCTCTTCATTTGTGCAACTTGTCATAAGCAGCTTGTCTCAAATTGAAGAAAAAACTTACGAAGTAATATTTGTGCCATATCACGTGACCATGCTTAGTTTCAAGAATTTATGCCCACTTTTGGATTTTATGAAATTTAAGGTCCAGGATTCGAAACAATATCATAACCTGCATCATGCAATAAATTTTCAAGTCGTACATCTGTCCTGTTGTATTTCTTAAGAAAGGATTTGGTCAAACATTTTGCTTAGTTAGACTTCAGACAAGTTATATATGCAGAGTAAAAGGATAATCCCTCCGTACCAGTGCATTGCCTGATATATTAACTCAAGTACTAGGCACGAACAAACGGGCTCAATTCTGTGCTCATCCTGGTGTAGTAGTAGTAGTACTAGGCAATGCAGTTAACGGGTGACCTTGACGAGTGGCGACCGAGGGAATTGAACCGTGCTCGGCACGGTAGGTAACGTTGTCTAGTTACTAAAGCATCCCTCCGTTGTTCATCGGTAGTCATTATAGACCGGGGACATGAGGGGAATTTCCTAGGGCTGGAATTCTAGCTGCCAGATATTTCGACTTGAAACGCTGAGGCTCGAGTGGTTGGGGTTGCCTAATGTGCGTACCACGCACGCCACCGAAGGACACGAGCTCGTTTTTTAGAATCAACACGAGCCAAGGTCTGGCTGGTACGCCGTTGGGTCCTACCATTCGAGAATACGAAAGGAACCTTTTAAATTGCCGAATGAATCTATGTGTATTACAATACCCGTATTTTCCTTGCAAATACTAATCTCAACATGGTAATTGATTTATGATGAGTTGTTGAATTAGAGTGAGTTTGTGATATAGTGATCTCAACGTGGATTTCACATTTCATGGTATCCCTAGTAAGTTTTCCAATGCAAATTCAAATTTAAAAGATGAACAATATGGAGGTGAGAAAACTTTGTATGTATCAAGCATATGACCACACACACACACACACACATGGACACACACGCACGAACACAACAACAATCCAATAAGTATTGTGCATCTATTTTTCCAAACCATGCATGTATGACACGAATTCAAAAATACTCCTTCTATTCCTAAATATTAGTCTTTTAGAGAGTTCAACAAGTGACTACATACGGAGCAAAATGAGTGAATCTAGACTCTAAAATATGTCTATATACATCCGTATGTGCCAGTCCATTTGAAGCCTCTAAAAAGACTAATATTTAGGAACGAAGGGAGTAAAATGTAAGACATCCATGGTCCTCAGTTCAATATTTAAAATGAACATGAAACTGAAACATGAATATTAAGTCTAGTACTACAGTACATGCAAATGTTGTGTTTAGGCGGAGCTATGATTGTCGGGGGTCAACCCCTCGACCTTAGATAAAATTGTGGAGCTCTGTTTAGGGTTGTTTAGATTATATTTGTCCCCACCCTCCCAACCATCGATTGGTTGTGCACCCCCCACCCCTCCTCCCCGGGAGAATATCATGTGCCCCCATACCTTAGATGCTATATGCCGATACGAGTTGCTTGGAGCTTGTAGATCTGAGATATAGCAGCTCACATGATGTGTCTTAATATTTTTGCAGGAAACCTTGATGAGTTTGAGAATTGCACACAATTTGTACAAAAACTACTTAGATGCCCTTTGATCCCATATCCAACGACCTCGAAGCTCGTATCACCGTAGCATCTAAGATGAAGGAGGACATCATATTCTCCTGTATGTAAGAATATCATGTGCTACCACACCTTACATGCTTTGGTGATACAAGCTCTTCAGAGGCGTTGGATTTGTGACCCAACACCTCCTCGATGGTTCGAATGGTTTTTTGCAGAAAAGCCCCAAAAGAGTTCGGCCACTGCTTACAAGCACAAAGACTGCTCAGATGCCATTGGATCTCAGATCAAACGACCTCCAAGCTCGTATCACCGTAGCATCCAAGCTGCGATAGCACCTTATGTTTTGTCGCACGGGAGAGTATGAGGTGCTCCCGCACCGTAGATTCTATGGTGATACGAGTTCACTGAGATCTAACGGCCCACAGTAGGAGGTTTGAATGTTTTTGCAATATACAGTTGATAGAGTTTGGTAAATGCGCAGAAAGTACAAGTACTACGCATGTGCCATCTGATCACTGATCATACGACCTAGATGCTCATATCACCATAGCGGGTAATTAAGCTACGGAGAGCACCTAATATGAGCACCGGGGAGCCGTTGGATCAAAGATGCAGCGGCACACACGAGGCCTGAATGTTTTATTTGCAAAAAAACCTTTGGAGAGTTTGGAAATTGCGCATAATTACAAAGACTACTCCCAAGCCATTGGATCTCACTTCCAATGGTGTAAAAACTCGTATCACCATAGTATCTAAGCAGCGGGGTGGATGTGATATTCTATGCCGCTGTCATTTTTGTTCGTAAACTTGCAAAATACGTGTAACTCGTGCCGTTACTTGTCTAACAGCGCAAAGTGTTTGTTCAAAAAAACCATCCTACACTAAAATATCGGAACAACACACGAGGGTCCCACTTGTCATTAATCAAATTTGGACCTAAAACTAACAAATCTGAAAGACGAGATTCGAACTGGCAACCTGGACTACAAAGCGTAAGTCGATAGCCTGAAAAAACAAACGGTTGTTGGCTTTGTCCATAACTTGATTTTATACAGTACTTGCGTTGAGTAGAGTAGAGGGAGTGCCTCGTCAACACGTGCATGACCGTTGTCTCACTTACTGGTGGGTCCCAGGTCTGCGATCTCAATCTCTCTTCTCTCCATCGTCTAACCTTTGCACGGGAACACACGAAGAGCGGCACTAGCTTGCCGTGGTGTTATTACAACTAAAAACAATCTTGGAAAAAAGAAGAATCGCCTAGAACAAGAGACGTTGTGGCTGGTCGAGACGGAGCTAACCACATCTATCCTCCGTGCCACATTTGCATGATGAAGCTGTGTGGCTAGTGGGGTGTTTTCGACCGACTGGCTGGGTCCCGAGGTCGAACCATAGGTACTACGTCTGATACAGTATATTTTTACATGCACATTTTTCCTCCGTGCCGAGACGTGGCACACCCTATCGCGTGGTTTCGGGGTCCTCCCGGGTGGTGCACGCATATATTCTTCCTGACGTGGGACACCCTACCGCGCGTTTTCTGGGTCCTCCTCGGTCGTAGCGCCAAAGCAAGTAACTGAGTCGTCAAATCACGAAAGACCACCTTTCCCGCCGAGTACATCAGTGAAGCACGGTGGCTAGCTAGTTGGGCTAGTTCGACCGACTAGCTAGGCCGCCACCACATTTCTTTTTTCACCCCTTTTTTTATCTACTTGCCGGCAGGTAAATTTAAATATCCACCGCAGCGTTGCTCTGGTGTTTGGGTGCGGCATGATTTTTAATTTTTTGATTGACGGGAGCAGGCGCGGCAGGATTTTTAATTTTTTGATTGACGGGAGTAGGCGCGGCAGCAATTAGTCACGATGACTCCACCTGTAAAAACCCACTGCTCCCTGATGTGAGAAGTCGTCGACTGGTGTTTTACCGTGGTGGAAACCAAAAGATTCCCCGCTCCCTCCGCCTTCCCGTAGATTGCATTGCCTTTTAGCCGTTTCGCCCCCTTTGCTTCCTCTCCCCATTGCTTCTACCTGGTGCCATGGCGGCGCAGCAGATCACGGAGTCCGAGGTGAGGCGCTTGAAACAGGAGCTCCATGCCAAGGATGCGGAGCTCAGGGCCAAGGACGTGGAGCTCCGTGAGCTCAAGGAGGAGAGGAGTGCCATGCTCCTCCGTTATGTGCGGGAGTTCACGGAGCTTCAAAAGTGGCAGGCGTCCACCACAAAGATGCTCAAGGCATCGGCGGCGTTGCTGCAGAAAGCGGGAGATACGATAGGCCGTCAGGGGAGCCGGCTGGAGCACGAGCGGGCCGATCGTGATGAGGTCTAGGATCGCCTCAGCCACTTGGTGAACCAAGTTGCCACGCACGTGTTGCGGCTGCGCGATGCCTACCGTCGTGCTAGCGCGACGATGCCGGCCGTCGGGCTAAACCCGGTCGACTTCAACGAGCTGCGACTTCCTGACCTGGTCTCCTTCTTCACCTATATCTCCGAGGAGCTGAGCCATCTCCGCGCGATGGTGGGGGCTGAGCTGGACAAGGAGGGGTTGCGGGCTGCCGTCGCCGTTGCCGGGCGAATCCTTTCAGGGCTCCGTCACCGGAATCCATTCGTGCCATTGGACGCCATCTTTGACGAGCTGGCTCCCGTCGACCGGGAGCGGGCTCTGCGAGCGGTTGCACCCTGCATCACCAACGTTGTGCGCCTCGAGAAGCAGAGGGACTTCGGTGGTGTTTAGGCGCCCTCTGCATGGGCATGTCCATGTCTCGGCATAACATGACTGTTGGATCAAACTCAGACGATGCAGATCAGTCACTGTAGCACAAAGCGTGTGGGTGTGTTTGGTTGCATTCTCATCTCAATATAGTTGTTTCCTCTTCGTGTATTTTTGTCAACCTACTAGTGTGGACTCATGCACCCTTCATGCACTCTGCCAAACACCCAAAAGTGGGTCGAGAAGGGAACTTTTGCTCCCATCCCGTTCACCCTTCATACACCCTGCCTAACACTATTCATACTTCATATGGTTCATGTTTCGTGGAGTACTGTAGCACCGTACTCTCCGTGCGCTGTGGACCTAGTTCTGTTAACATTGATCTCACCGTTCATTCTCGACCGGACAGTAGAAAAAGCGGTACTATGTTACATATAGGAGTAGTTGACATGCGCACAACATCATTTGTTATCGTCATATCTTACTACACTAGCAACAAGATTGTGTAGTACTGACGTATGAACCACTGCACATGCCTAGTAGTAGGAGCACTGTGTATGTTCAAGTGGCTGCCGCGTTTCGCACTCCTCCGTCGTAAGAGTGGAAACGCTTGCTGTAATCATTTTTTTCTTCAGAAAAACAGTGGACACGCTCTACCGTGCGGATCCTCCTCCAGCCATGCACTAAATTACTCACTTTCGCCGACGTGTGGGACAGCCAGCACCTGGGTCCACCAGCCATGCACTAAATTACTCCGTAGTAGAGTGACGGTAGACTACCCCGATCGAACCGCCGCAGTAATGCCCAATGAGCCGTCAAATCACAAAACCCCCTCCTTTCCAGCAGTAAGTTGGACGGACGAAGCAACCACCATTTCACTCTTCTCTCTCAGCTTCCTCTCTTGAAGAAAACCCCCACTCGCTTTGCTTCTCCCTCATCTCGTTCCTCCTTTCACTCTTCTCTCCCAGCTTCCTCTCTTGGATGGACGCCGGAGCACCGGCCGACGTGATGTCTATGGCTCTGGCCAAAACCGTCGAGGCTCATGGTACGAAGAAGCGCAAGCACCCCGTCGAGACTACCGCAGACAAGCTCAAAGCCATCGCCCTGTCCAAGCCCCCCTCTTCGGGATCCCTCATTAAGCAAGTCCAGGTAATGTCTCTTGTTGACGATCTTTTTCTCGATCTTGATCGTGTTTTTTCATCTAACACGCAGTACTAGTACTGGTAGTACAACTTTCTCGGTGATCTTGCATGTGATTTTAGTGTGCCAAATGACGGTTCTAAATTCCTCTTTTGACCAAAACATGCGAGAGGTTGACACTGATTTCTTATAGATTACTTTCAACTACTCCCTCTGTCCCAAATTTCTTGTCTTAGATTTGTCTAGATACGGATGTATCTAATACTAAAATGTGACTTGATACATCCGTATCTAGACAAATCTAAGACAAGAATTTTGGGACGGAGGGAGTACTTTATGAACATCAATGCTACCTTTTAAGAGGGTATATTTGCCTCAATAACTTGTGTTATGGGTATTGCATGTAATCCCTCTGCTCTCATGCCTTTGAAGACATGTTCTAGTGTCTTTGTTCACTCATTTCTGTGCGTATATGTAGTCATATATGGAGTATAATATCGAAAATCATCTTATATTTCTGAACGGAGGTAGTAATAAAATATGGTTTCTGTTTGAATTAGAACCAGGTCCGCGGTGGAGATGAAGTTCTCAAAGTCATGCCGTGTGAACTGGAAGACCTGATGATGAGTTCTACTGCTGAACTATCCAGCTGTTGTGTCCTTGTCGCCACGTGTCCTGAACTAGTGTTTTCCTGTAGCATTGTTGTCAGGCGTGTTCTCGAGGCTATACTTGACCACAACAATTTCCTGGCTGTGCCTTCGATTACGAAGGGTGTGGTTCTTGTAAAGCTTCCCAACAAATCTGATGCGGCCTGTCTTCATCATCATGTTTATGAGTGGAAAGACCACTCTGTTAGGTTCTCCAAGGTTGACAAGATGGTGATGGTGCATGTAGACATCTCACACGAAGTCCATGGCCTAGTCAGTTATGCGGGGTTCATCCCGTAGGTCGGTGGCAAGAAATAGTCTGCAGAGTTTAGTTAGTGCAACTTTGCTTGTCTGTAGTAAGTACTATTGTTCAGTACTTGATTTGTGTTTGTGAACCCTGTATTGTTTATTAGTACTGCCGCTTTTGGTGTGTGAACGGTCTATGCTAATGTCTGTCCACTCAATTCAGTCTGTATATTTTGAAGTATCCAGATCATATTTTTTGTGAGGACGGTTTATCAATTATGGTTACACTCCAATATCTGTATGCATTGCAGGGTTTATCCCACCCACCAGGATTTCCAGTCCCATGGATGTTCGGTCCATACGATTTGTCATGACCTTTGGACTGTCCTGCTTGTGGGAGTAGGCGGGGCCCCTGCATGCCACGCGTAGTTGGACGATCAATCTTCTGTTTAGTACTTCAACATAGTGATTTCCTGGTAAGGATTCACTCATGTCACATCAAGTAAATCTTATTGATTTATTGTCTAAATCTTATAGATTTAATGTCATGTTTTCTTTCTTTTCCTGCAATTTTACGATGCAGGTTTTGACATGTGACATTCATCACAGAATAAACCGTTTGGTTTGCTCTACGATGGCTATTTTTCAGGTTTCACTTCTTATGTCGTGTCAGTAACGAAGGCACTGTCCATCACTTATATTACTGGAAAAAATTGGATCAGTCTGTTGTCTGAGTACAAGCTGAATCCCTATGATGAACTGCAGTTTGGTTTAACAAAAACACCACAATTAGTCCTTCTCGTGTTTAAAAGAAATGAAGAAAAAAACTGGATCACGGTCACGGATCCTAGTCAAGTTAGAAAGCTGATCATAGCAGACCAGACACGATCGCCGCTGTCTCGCACATATCAAGCACCGGCAGTTGCTCTAGCACTGACAGCGGCAGCAGCTCAGTCTGATCCAGCTGAGGATTGAGCACCGACCGCGTCAGCGGATCAGTCCGATCTACCGGAGGATCGGGCATCGACACCGGCACCTGCTCCGATACCGGCACCAGCTCTACAAGGAGCACCATCTCCGGCAGCAGCAGCGGCTTCGGCACCTGCACCAACACTTGCACTTGCATCTGCTCCGGCCCGTGCAGTTGCACCGGCAACAGACTGGGCTGCAGTTCGCACTTCATATACCAAAGTCCTTACAAAAACCGACATGTCCACCTTCTTGGTAAGCATTGGCCGCCCAAGTGCTTCGTTCTTTTTTCTTTCCATATTGTTTCGCATGATTCACTATGTTGATCTAACTATTTGGGTATGTCTTCTTGTTTGCAAACAAAAAATTCCTAGAGCAACGAGGGAGTCGTTCAACAATCTGGGCGACCGCGGCCTAGTTTCTCTTACCATGCGCAGCCTTGGTGTGAATGAACCTGCTCAATATACCATAAGTACAAAGGATGGTCGCATGATGATTGATGCTAAAGGATGGTCAAGGTTCAAATCTAAATCATATCATGCGGTAGGGGATGATGTCAAAATCAAACTTTCTCGGCAAGGAGAGCTGGTCCAAATCAACTTTGAAATTCTTCAGTAGCAGCACGCAACTGCCGAACTGATCTATCCTCCGAGAGATTTTGATGTAATAATCTGGCATGGTGAAACAAGTGTCCTGTGTGTATAAGTAGTGCGACGGTATTATTTATCACATGGTATATCGTTGATAGAATTGCAACTCTGATTGCTGGTTAGGAACTGTCGTTCAATTTCATTCCAACAGCTGTCGTGCTTTATTCAATTTTGTGTATTCGCCTTGCGACAGCATCTAAAACCAGTGCCGTACCGATCGCTTGCAATATGAAAAGCGCTGAGGTAGAACACATGGGCCCCCAAACATGCAGGGTCAGCCTGCGGCCCAAAGTCCAGAACCATGAGCCTATCTGAGTATTATATTCTCAGCTGAACCCCCATGAAAAAAGCTGAACCCCCATAATGCCCGTGCGTTGCAGAGGGAGTATATTTATCGGCAAGGTGAGCCTATGATATAAAAGATTTGTATATTTCTTTACAGAGGGAGTATCTCTGTGTCAAAAAATATATTTATGTGTAACTAGTTACTCCTGTCTTTCTACTTCCTTTCGCTGATATGTGGGGCAACCGGCAACGGGGTCCACGTGCCATACGCACAAATTAGAGTGCACAACTTCACGGTAGACACACCCCGGTCGTAGCGCCGCAGTAATGCCCAATGAGCCATCAAATCACAACCCCCCTTTCCAGCTTTAGCAGTAAGCTGGACGGACGAAGCGACAATATTTCACTGGGCCTGAATCCCCTTCTCCCTCGTCTGCTTGTTCAGAGAAAAACCCCTCTCGGCGATTGCATAGGGTTTTCTCATGGAGAACCAGGTACGAATTCTTCATCCATCCCCGATAAATCCAAGTCCCTTGGTCGCAGATAATCCTAGGATGGCAGCCGCCGCCGTTGATGCATTTTTCTTCCTACTGAATCTAGTGTGTTTCATTTGCAGTGCCCAAAGTGCGAGTACCCTACAGGTTTCTGCGCCCTCGGCGAGACGCCACACTTGTTCCTTCTCATCCTAACACAGCATTTTGAAACATGCACAGTATGTTCCTAGAATCCTCTTTTCTATCCGGGAGGGTGGTTTTTTTTGAACATGCTGTGTTCTCATATTATTTTTCCTGCAGTGTATTATTTGCTCTGCCAGAACACATGTACTCAAGATGCTCGGCCTTGCCATAACTGAATACCCAAGTTTAATGGTCACAGTGAAGACAAGCCATGGATATAAGTTCCAAGTTGGGTTCATGAACCAAGAAGATCGCTGCTTTTTTTATGGCCGAACTTGGATAAACTTTCTCAAGTGTTACAGACTGAAAGTCGGCGCACGAATGTTGATGGAAATAGCAGAACCTGGTCTCATCTTCACTGCGATCTTCCACCCCGACGTCGTTCCAATTGTTCATCCATGTTAGTTTTGTATCTGGTTCTTGTTTGTTGCCTCGATTACTTCTTAATCCACCTATTCTGTCTAACTAATCACAATTTAACTTTAGAAGTAGCAACGAATCTCTCACGAAGATGCTACTTCTAACTAATATTTTCTTATAATTGGTGGCACGTGTAGGTTTTTTCAGAGTTAAGCAGTCTGCTCGTTTGTTACTCTGTAATAACTCGGCTGTTACTAATGGCACTGAAGTTGACTGGATCGACATCCACAAGTTCCTACACTTTATTGATCGTCTTGAGGTCTTTGTGGGGCGTTTCAATGGTGGAAGGCCACGTGGGATATGTGTGCCACTGCTGCACTCGTTGAATAGGTCCAACTATGTCGAGAAACTTATGGTATGAGCTGTTTTCTGTTATATATGTTGTTCATAAACTATTGCTTATACACAGTTTTACAGCTGTGATCTTCTTGAAATAGGAACTGCCGAGTTCTATTGTTCCTATACAAATGCCTGACCATGGTCGGGTCAGACTTGCGCTTGGTCACAACATGATGTTTATGTCGACCTACTCAATTCCCCTTGGAGGTGAAAAGATACTTATTCATGGGTGGTCTCAAATAATGAAGGCCTGTCCATCTTGGAGAATAGGACAGAAGATTATGTTCATGCTTTTCCATGGCTCTAAAGCGAATATCCTGTTTATTGACCATGTTGCGAGATGAAGCCGCTTTCAGAAGGTTGTGGATGCGCGGGGTGGCGCCTGGGCCTTGTCCTGGGGCTTGGCAGCCTCACCCTTGGTTAACTGTAGGCAAAGTAGCACTGTTCGAGGCATGCTTTGTACGGTTGAACCTGTATAAGTACTCATACTGCTTTCAGCTTTGGTTGTTAAGTGCCCCTGCTGGTTTCAGTCAAGGTTGTTAAGTACTCCTGCTGCTTTTACAGTCTGTCATGTTTCTTCAGTCCTGTCTTCCTCCAGCCGCCAAAACCAAACCAGCGCCAGCGGGGCCACCTGCTTCCGCCTCCCACGGCTGGCTGCGCCTCAGCGCACGCATCGCCGCCCCACCGTCTCCTAAATCGTTAACGCCGACGTCCTCCATGCACTTTGGTGCACTCGCCGCGGCGCTGCCCTCTCGCGTTGTCAACATGGTCAACAAACAACAGGAACCGGCAGAAGTACGTGGAGAGGATGACAGTAGGGGCCCACCACGTCAGCGTATGGAAAAATAAAATGCTTCCTCCTAGTGTTTTCCTGACATCTGGGACCCACGACATTGTGAGCGTATATAGTCAATAGACAAGAGAACAGCACAAGATCGGCTGACACCTGGGACGTAGCTACTCGAGCAGTATTTTTTTGTTTGGTATTGTTGAGACGGAGCAGGGTTTGAACTGGGCTGTGGCCCGTCTAGCCCAGGCTTATATTTTATGTTCACCATGTGACCAGCCCAACTATTTTTTCTTTGTGAAAATGAGCCCAGTTTATTTTTTTTGAAGAATACCCAATCCAGGCCTACTTATTTTTCTACGCCCTGATGGGCTGCAACTCTTTCAAGAAGCCTGCAAATCTTGAAAGTAATATGAAATGGGTTGTAAATATAAAAACAGATGACAAATTGGCAATTACTTTATAATTTCTGAATTTTTTCACATTTTCAGACTCCTATTTCACTGGGCATTAACCTAATTTAAATATATCTTCAAAGTACTTTAAATCTGGCTCGACATTTCGGTATTAAAAATAGTTTGGAACCCACAGAAATATGCGAAATTGGCCCTGGCCAACCAAAAAAAACGACTGCAATAAATTGCATAAGAAGTTGCCATGAGCTATATATAAATTATGAAAAAAAGAGGGACTGGTCTGACTTGTGGGCCTGTTTAGTTGATGCGTATGCAAGATTTTTTAGTTATTATATACGTCAACAAACGATTCTAGCAGACGTAACCGTTGGATGTCAATCCAACGACCGTCGTGTTTCTTCAATCTCTGATCTTCTTGCTCTAGCCGCCAAAGCAGCGCCGGCGGGACCGCCTACTCCCGCCTCCCGTGGCCGGCTGTGCTGCAGCGCAGGCCTCAGCGCCCCTACTACTCCCACCGCTGGCCAGGGCATCCCTCTACTCACCCACACCCCCTGTTATTCTGCGGCGACGGCAGCCTCACACCGCAGCCGAACCGGTGAACCCTCGTACTCCTCTCCGCGCGGGCTTCCACTGCCGCGTCTTCCCCGGCTCCGCGTCGTCCCCTTCCTAGGCCTCACCGTCGTCCACCGCTGTGGTGCTCTCGGCGCGGCGTGGTCAATGTGGTCAATGACCAACTTCCATCGGAAGAGTACTGTACGTGGAGAGGCTGACAGCTGGGTCCACGGCAGCCGCAAGGAAGTGCCTCCTTATTACGCGGAAAATAATTATTCCTCCACCTGACAGCAGGGACCCACCGGACGGGCCACCAGTATTTCGCGAAAAAAACGTTTCCCCCTGATTGCTGGGACCCATAGGACGGGCCACCGTATTTCGCGAAAAAAACGTTCCCCCCGCTGTCAGCTCGGACCCACCGGAAATGCCTCCTTATTATGCACAAAAAATGAATACCCCTACTAGCTGGGACCCACCTTGGTGGGAGGCTGACTTGTGGGCCTACTAAGTTGACTGGGACAGAGGCCTTTGTCAACTTTAGTCAATATATGAACGATTCTAGCTCCAGTGACCGTACGATGTCCATCCAACGGCCGTAGTGCTTCTTCAACCTCTGGTCTTCTTGCTCCAGCCGCCCAAAGCAGTGCTGGTCGTGCCGCCTGCTCCTGCCGCCCGTGGCCGGCTGTGATGCTGCAGAGGCCTCACCGCCCCGTACTACTCCCACCGCTGGCCAGGCCATCCCTCTACGCACCCACACCCCCTGTTATTCTGCGGCGACGACAGCCTCACACCGCAGCCGAACGAGTGAACCCTCATACTCCTCTACGCGTGGGCATCCACTGCCACGTCTTCCCCGGCTCCGCGTCGTCCCCTTCCTAGGCCTCGCAGTCGTCCACCGCCCTGGTGCTCTCGGCGCGGTCAACGTGGTCAAGGAATGGCTTCCATCGGACGTGGACTGTACGTGGATAGGCTGACAGCTGGGTCCACGGCCTCAGCAAGGAAGTGCCTCCTTATTACGCGCAAAATAATTATTTCTCCACCTAACAGCGGGGACCCACCAGACGGGCCACCGTATTTCGCGAAAAAGACGTTTCCCCCTGACTGCTGGGACCCACCAGCTACATCTTCGCACGCAAGGAAGTGCGTCCGAAAAAAATGATTTGCCCCCTGACTGCTGGGACCCACCAGCTACATCTTCGCACGCAAGGAAGTGCGTCCGAAAAAAAATGATTCGCCCCCCTG
>NC_057802.1:273357729-273372237 GCF_018294505.1 Triticum aestivum | reverse complement strand
CTGGGACCCACCAGCTACATCTTCGCACGCAAGGAAGTGCGTCCGGGCAAAGAAAAAACAAAACGATTCCCCCCTGACTGCTGGGACCCAGCAGCTACACCTTCGCACGGAAGGAAGTGCGTCCGGGCAAAAAAACAAAACGATTCGCCCCCTGACTGCTGGGACCCACCAGCTACATCTTCGTAGGCAAGGAAGTGCCTGACAGTCGGGACCCACCTGGTCGAAGCGTACGTAGCATTGTCATTCTAGTCGCGAACGTGTACATACATATATACTGGTCGATGTAGAGGGGTGCACGTGTCGTAGTAGAGGCGCGTACGTGTTTTAGTAGAGGCGCGCACGTAGCATGTACACGCACGTACAGCGGCCAGGGTGCAAGAAAGAAAATACGGCCACGTACGTACATACGGGCAGGGTCTCGAACGCCTACTCGCGCATACGTACGACCAGGGCTCGTGTACATGGCTGGGTCAGAACAGAGAAACAGCGTCATCGTCGTGTTCATGGGGAGGCAACGGAATGCGTCGTGTTCATGGGGAGGCAACGGAATGCTGTGTTCATCGGGAGGCAACGGAACGCGTGGGAGCCAACCGGCTGGGTCGAAACGGAATGCGTGGTCGTGTTCATCGGCAGGGCTTGGACGGAACAGGCGATGGAAACGAGGCCTGGCGTACCGCAAAACGGAGGAAACGGCCTTGTGTTCGACCGGCCACGTTCGAAACGGGATCCTGTTCATCTGGAGGGGTCTGGCGTACCGCAAAACGGAGGAAACGGACCTCCTACGGTCGAAATGGGGGTCCTGTTGATCGGGAGGGGTGTGGCGTACCACAAAACGGAGGAAACGGACTTGTGTTGGAGCGCTACGGTCAAAACGGGGGTCCTGTTGATCGGGAGGGGTGTGGCGTACCGCAAAACGGGACTCCACGGGATACTGTTCATCTCCACCGTCGACCTCCTCCAGCCTCCACGGGATCCTGTTCATCCAGCCTCCACCGCGCGCTACTCCACCGGCTAATGTTCAACCACCCCTCCACGGGCACCCCTCCACCGTCTACTGTTCATCCAGCCCTCCACACCACGGGGTCCTGTTCAACCACCCCTCCACGGGCGCCCCTCCACCGTCTACTGTTCATCTGGCCCTCCACACCACGGGGTCCTATTCATCCAGAGGCAACGCCACCGCTCACCATTCATCCAAACCCCCCGCAACGCTCACTGTTCATCCAATCGATCGGCTTCAGTTAGCAACAGTAGCAAAGGAATCGCTCGATCGGGTTCAGTTAACAGCCATCGATCGATCGCTCGGGTTCAGTAACGTGTAGCCTGCAGTGCAATCGCTCGGGTTCAGTTAGAGCCCAACGCCTCGCTCGGGTTCAGTTAGAGCCAACGCCTCGCACACACGCGCGTACGTGTACGAGAGAAACGCGCATCGCTCAGCCCCCGACCTCCCACCGTAACCGGGAACTCCCCGAAATTTTCCTCCCCCTCGCTTCTACCACGGTTTTTTCCGTCATGGACGGCCCAAAGAATGTCATGTAGCTGCGTCTCCGGCCCGCCCAGGACGAAAAGCCCATTTTCTGTCATGATTTTTTGTCATAGAAGTAGGAGCCCACCACATCTATGATGATACCGGGTTTTGTCACAATTATCGTCATAGAAGTGTCATATGTATGACAGAAGTTTTTTTCGTTTGGCCCAAAATGTCACGGATGTGTCTTTTTTTGTAGTGGTGTGCGTAGGATTTTTTTTTGAAACTACTGCATTACCCAACAGTGGCATCTGAGCCAGGTCTATGCGTAGATGTTATATGCACGAGTAGAACACAAAGAGTTGTGGGCGATAATAGTCATACTACTTACCAGCATGTCATACTTTGATTCGGTGGTATTGTTGGATGAAGCGGCCTGGACCGACATTACGCGTACGCTTACGCGATACTGGTTTTACCGACGTGCTTCGCACACAGGTGGCCGGCGGGTGTCAGTTTCTCCAACTTTAGTTGAATCGAGTGTGGCTACACCCGGTCCTTGTTGAAGGTTAAAACAGCACACTTGACAAAAAATCGTTGTGGTTTTGATGCGTAGGTAAGAACGGTTCTTGCTCAGCCTGCAGCAGCCACGTAAAACTTGCAACAACAAAGTAGAGGACATCTAACTTGTTTTTGCAGGGCATGTTGTGATGTGATATGGTCAAGACATGATGCTAAATTTTATTGTATGAGATGATCATGTTTTGTAACAGAGTTATCGACAACTGGCAGGAGCCATATGGTTGTCGCTTTATTGTATGCAATGCAATCGCCCTGTAATTGTTTTTACTTTATCACTAAGTGGTAGCAATAGTCGTAGAAGCAATAGTTGGTGAGACGACAATGATGCTACGATGGAGATCAAGGTGTCGCGCTGGTGACGATGGTGATCATGACGGTGCTTTGGAGATGGAGATCAAAGGCACAAGATGATGATGGCCATATCATATCACTTATATTGATTGCATGTGATGTTTATCCTTTATGCATCTTATTTTGCTTAGTTTGGCGGTAGCATTATAAGATGATCTCTCACTAAATTTCAAGGTGCAAGTGTTCTCCCTGAGTATGCACCGTTGCGAGAGTTCATCGTGCCGAGACACCACGTGATGATCGGGTGTGATAAGCTCTACGTTCACATACAACGGGTGCAAGCCAGTTTTGCATGTGCAGAATACTCGGGTTAAACTTGACGAGCCTAGCATATGCGGATATGGCCTCGGAACACTGAGACCGAAAGGTCGAGCATGAATCATATAGTAGATATGATCAACATAGTGATGTTCACCATTGAAAACTACTCCATCTCACGTGATGATCGGACATGGTTTAGTTGATATGGATCACATGATCACTTAGATGATTAGAGGGATGTCTATCTAAGTGGGAGTTCTTAAGTAATATGATTAATTGAACTTTAGTTTATCATGAAATTAGTACCTGATAGTATTTTGCATGTCTATGTTGTTGTAGATAGACGACCCGTGCTGTTGTTCCGTTGAATTTTAATTCATTCCTAGAGAAAGCTAAGTTGAAAGACGATGGTAGCAATTACACGGACTGGGTCCGTAACTTGAGGATTATCCTCATTGCTGCACAGAAGAATTATGTCCTGGAAGCACCGCTAGGTGACAAACCCGCTGCAGGAGCAACGCCAGATGTTATGTCTGGTAGAGCAAAGCTGATGACTACTCGATAGTTCAGTGTGCCATGCTTTACGGCTTAGAACCGGGACTTCAACGACGTTTTGAACGTTATGGAACATATGAGATGTTCCAGGAGTTGAAGTTAATATTTCAAGAAAATGCCCGGATTGAGAGATATGAAGTTTCCAATAAGTTCTACAGCTACAAGATGGAGGAGAATAGTTCCGTCAGTGAACATATACTCAGAATGTTTGGGTACCACAACCACTTGACTCAACTGGGAGTTAATCTTCCTGATGATAGTGTCATTGATAGAGTTCTTCAATCACTGCCACCAAGCTACAAGAGCTTCGTGATGAACTATAATATGCAAGGGATGGATAAGACAATTCCCGAGCTCTTCGCGATGCTAAAATCTGCAGAGGTAGAAATCAAGAAAGAGCATCAAGTGTTGATGGTTAACAATACCACCAGTTTCAAGAAAAAGGGTAAAGGGAAGAAGGGGAACTTCAAGAAGAACAACAAGCAAGTTACTGCTCAAGTGAAGAAGCCCAAGTCTGGACCTAAGCCTAAGACCGAGTGCTTCTATTGCAAAGGGACTGGTCACTGGAAGCGGAACTGCCCAAGTATTTGGCGGAGAAGAAGGATGGCAAAGTGAAAGGTATATTTGATATACATGTTATTGATGTGTACCTTACTAATGCTCGCAGTAGCGCCTGGGTACTTGATACTGGTTCTGTTGCTAATATTTGCAACTCGAAATAGGGGCTACGGATTAAGCGAAGATTGGCTAAGGACGAGGTGACGATGCGCGTGGGAAATGGTTCCAAAGTCGATGTGATCGCCGTCGGCACGCTACCTCTACATCTACCTTTGGGATTAGTTTTAGACCTAAATAATTGTTATTTGGTGCCAGCGTTGAGCATGAACATTATATTTGGATCTTGTTTGATGCGAGATGGTTATTCATTTAAATCAGAGAATAATGGTTGTTCTATTTATATGAGTAATATCTTTTATGATCATGCACCCTTGATGAGTGGTCGATTTTTACTAAATCTTGATAGTAGTTATACACATGTTCAAAGTATTGAAGCCAAAAGATATAAGTTTAATAATGATAGTGCAACTTATTTGTGGCACTGCCATTTAGGTCATATTGGTGTAAAGCGCATGAAGAAACTCCATGCTGATGGGCTTTTCGAATCACTTGATTATGAATCACTTGATGCTTGCGAGCCATGCCTCATGGGCAAGATGACTAAGACTCCGTTCTCCGGAACAACGGAGCGAGCAACAGACTTGTTGGAAATAATACATACTGATGTATGCAGTCCGATGAGTGTTGATGCTCACGGCGGGTATCGTTATTTTCTTACCTCCACAGATGATTTGAGCAGATATGGGTATATCGATGAAACATAAGTCTGAAACATTTGAAAAGTTCAAAGAATTTCAGAGTCAAGTGGAAAATTATCGTAACAAGAAAATAAAGTTTCTATGATCTCATCGTGGAGGAGAATATTTGAGTGATGAGTTTGGTCTTCATTTGAAACAATGCGAAATAGTTTCGCAACTCACGCCACCCGGAACACCACAGCGTAATGGTGTGTCCGAACGTCGTAATCGCACTTTATTAGATATGGTGCGATCTATGATGTCTCTTACTGAATTACCGCTTTAGAGACGGCTGCATTCATGTTAAATAGGGCACCGTCAAAATCCGTTGAGATGACACCTTATGAACTGTGGTTTGGCAAGAAACCCAAGTTGTCATTTCTCAAAGTTTGGGGCTGCGATGCTTATGTGAAAAAGCTTCCACCTGATAATCTCAAACCCAAATCGTAGAAATGTGTCTTCATAGGATACCCAAAGGAGACACTTGGGTACACCTTCTATCACAGATCCGAAGGCAAGATATTCGTGCTAAGAATGGATCCTTTCTAGAGAAGGAGTTTCTCTCGAAAGAAGTGAGTGGGAGGAAAGTAGAACTTGATGAGGTAACGGTACCTGCTCCCTTATTGGCAAGTAGTTCATCACAGAAATCAGTTCCAGTTATTCCTACACCAGTAAGTGAGGAAGCTAATGATGATGATCATGAAACTTCTGATCAAGTTACTACCGAACCTCGTAGGTCAATCAGAGTAAGATCCGCACCAGAGTAGTACGGTAATCCTGTTCTGGAGGTCATGTTACTTGACAATGACGAACCTACAAACTATGAGGAAGCGATGATGAGCCCAGATTCCGCAAAATGGCTTGAGGCCATGAAATCTGAGATGGGATCCATGTATGAGAACAAAGTGTGGACTTTGGTTGACTTGCCCGTTGATCAGCAAGCCATAGAGAATAAATGGATCTTCAAGAAGAAGACTGACGCTGATGGTAATGTTACTGTCTACAACGCTCGACTTGTTGCAAAAGATTTTTGACTAGTTCAAGGAGTTGACTACGATGAGACCTTCTCACCCATAGCGATGCTTATGTCCGTCCGAATCATGTTAGAAATTGCCGCATTTTATGATTATGAAATTTGGCAAATGGATGTCAAAAGTGCATCCCTTAATGGATATCTTAAAGAAGAGTTGTATATGATGCAACCAGAAGGTTTTGTCGATCCAAAAGGTGCTAACAAAGTGTGTAAGCTCCAGCGATCCATTTATGGACTGGTGCAAGCATCTCGTAGTTGGAATATACGCTTTGATAGTGTGATCAAAGCATATGGTTTTATACAGACTTTTGGGGAAGCCTGTATTTACAATAAAGTGAGTGGGAGCTCTGTAGCATTTCTGATATTATATGTGGATGACATATTGTTGATCGGAAATGATACTGAATTTCTGAATATCATAAAAGGGTACTTGAATAAGAATTTTTGAATGAAAGACCTCGGTGAAGCTGCTTATATATTGGGCATCAAGATCTATAGAGATAGATCAAGACGCTTAATTGGACTTTCACAAAGCACATACCTTGATAAAGTTTTGAAGAAGTTCAAAATGGATCAAGCAAAGAAAGGGTTCTTGCCTGTGTTACAAGGTGTGAAGTTGAGTCAGACTCAATGCCCGACCACTATAGAAGATAGAGAGAAAATGAAAGTCATTCCCTATGCTTCAGCCATACGTTCTATCATGTATGCAATGCTGTGTACCAGACCTGATGTGTGCCTTGCTATTAGTTTAGCAGGGAGGTACCAAAGTAATCCAGGAGTGGATCACTTGACAGCGGTCAAGAACATCCTGAAATACCTGAAAATGACTAAGGATATGTTTCTTGTTTATGGAGGTGACAAAGAGCTCGTCGTGAACGGTTACGTCGATGCAAGCTTTGAAACTGATCCGGATGACTCTAAGTCACAAACCGGATACGTATTTTTATTGAATGGTGGAGTTGTCAGTTGGTGCAGTTCCAAGTAGAGCGTCATGGCGGGATCTACGTGTGAAGCGGAGTACATAGCTGCTTCGGAAGCAGCAAATGAAGGAGTCTGAATGAAGGAGTTCATATCCGATCTAGGTGTCATACCTAGTGCATCGGGTCCAATGAAAATCTTTTGTGACAATACTGGTGCAATTGCCTTGGCAAAGGAATCCAGGTTTCACAAGAGAACCAAGCACATCAAGAGTTGCTTCAATTCCATCCGCGATCAAGTCAAGGTGGGAGACATAGAGATTTGCAAGATAGATACGGATCTCAATGTTGCAGACCCGTCAACTAAGGCTCTCTCACGAGCAAAACATGATCAACACCAAGACTCCATGGGTGTTAGAATCATTACTATGTAATCTAGATTATTGACTCTAGTGCAAGTCGGAGACTGAAGGAAATATGCCCTAGAGGCAATAATAAAGTTGTTACTTATATTTCCTTATATCATGATAAATGTTTATTATTCATGCTAGAATTGTATTAAGCGGAAACTTAGTACATGTGTGAATACATAGACAAACTGAGTGTCACTAGTATGCTTCTACTTGACTAGCTCGTTAATCAAAGATGGTTAAGTTTCCTAGCCATGGACATGAGTTGTCATTTGATTAACGAGATCACATCATTAGAGAATGATGTAATTGACTTGACCCATCCGTTAGCTTAGCACTATGATCGTTTAGTTTATTGCTATTGCTTTCTTCATAACTTATACATGTTCCTATGACTATGAGATTATGGAAGTCCCGAATACCGGAGGAACACTTAGTGTGCTATCAAACGTCACAACTTAACTGGATGATTGTAAAGATGCTCTACAGGTGTCGCCGATGGTGTTTGTTGAGTTGGCATAGATCGAGATTAGGATTTGTCACTCTGATTGTCGGAGAGGTATCTCTGGGCCCTCTCGGTAATGCACATCACTATAAGCCTTGCAAGCAATGTCACCAATGAGTTAGTTACAGGATGATGCATTACGGAACGAGTAAAGAGACTTGCCGGTCACGAGATTGAACTAGGTATTGAGATACCGATGATCAAATCTCGGGCAAGTAACATACCGATACAAAGGGAACAACGTATGTTGTTATGCGTTTTGACCGATAAAGATCTTCATAGAATATGTAGGAACCAATATGAGCATCCAGGTTCCGCTATTGTTTATTGACCGGAGATGAGTCTCGGTCATGTCTACATAGTTCTTGAACCCGTAGGGTCCGCACGCTTAACGTTCGATGACGATTGGTAATATGAGTTTATGTGTTTTGATGTACCGAAGGTTGTTCGGAGTCCCGGATGTGATCACGGACATGACAAGGAGTCTCGAAATGGTCGAGACATAAAGATCGATATATTGGAAGGCTATGCTTGGACATCGGAATGGTTCCGGGTGAGTTCGGACATTTACCAGAGTACCGGGGGGTTACCCGAACCCCCGGGGGAGTCTATGGGCCTTATTGGGACTTAGTGGGAGAGAGGAGGAGGCGGCCAGGTGGAGGCCGTGCCCCCCCAAGCCCAATCCTAATTGGGTGGGGGGCCGGCCCCCTTTCCTTCTCCCTCTCTCCTCCTTCCTTTCTCTCCTACTCCAACTAGGGAAGGGGGAATCCTACTCCCACCGGGAGTAAGACTCCTCCCTTGGGCGCACCATGAGAGGCCGGCCCTCCCCTCCTCCACTCCTTTATATACGGGGGAGGGGGCATCCCATAGGCACAAGTTGATTGTTTAGCCGTGTGCGGTGCCCCCCTCCACAGATTTCCACCTCGGTCATATCGTTGCAGTGCTTAGGCGAAGCCCTGCGCCGGTAGCTTCATCATCACCGTCACCATGCCATCATGCTGACGCAACTCTCCCCCGACCTCAGTTGGATCTAGAGTTCGTGGGACATCACCGAGCTGAATGTGTGCAGATCGCGGAGGTGCCGTATCTTCGGTGCTAGGAGGTCGGATCATGAAGACGTACGACTACATCAACCACGTTGTCATAACGCTTCCGCTTACGGTCTACGAGGGTACGTGGACAACACTCTCCCCTCTCGTTGCTATGCATCACCTAGATGGATCTTGCGTGTGCGTAGGATTTTTTTTGAAATTACTGTGTTACCCAACAGTATGCATTGTAAATTTTGCACCACAGAATAGCGTGTGCGATCGTTGTCGTGTGCGACGATGTTACAATGGCCCGACGTTTTGTAATCCTGTCCGACACTCGTACGACGATTTGCTAATCTTCTTAACAGTGAACCATTTGTGATGGGCCGCGCATCATACACGTTCTATAATAGTGAACCGTTTGTGATGGGCCGCGCATCATAAACGTAGCACCACAGATACCGACTGCGATGGCAATGCGAGCAGAAACGAGTAGGAGTACTGTAGGGGCCCTATCCCCGACGGTTTCTGGGTCGTGTGGGAAGGACCCCCCTATCGCCCACACTCACTTGGCGACGGTTCCAAATGCCGTCGCGGAAAGGGGTTAAAAACCGTTTGTATATCACCGACGCGCACCAGTGACATCCTGCAAAATGCTGGCAAAACCACTCAACATCACAATATCAAGGTTCTGAGACCAACTATTTACACACAAAAGTACTAGAAACTGAACTGAGACTTGGATCCATCAATCCTATAAGTCTCTATCATAGTAACTCATCATCCTGATAGATAGATGAGAAGGCCTAGTTTCTTAACCCCATAGAAAAGATGAGGGTGACTCAGACCAGAAGGACATAATGTCACCTCGGGAATCTGCAAGTTGAGTATCAAAACATACATCAAGTGAATCAATAGAACACCCCATTGTCACCACAGGTATCCCACGCAAGACATACATCAAGTGTTCTCAAATCCATAATAGTATTCAATCCGATAATAGTGAAACCTCAAAGGTACAACTCAATTCATCACAAGAAGGTAGAGGTGTGATAACCCACAAGTATAGGGGATTAGTTGTATCCTCTTCTGATAAGTAAGAGTGTCAAACCCAACGAGGAGATAAAGGTAGAACAAATATTCCCTCAAGTTCTATCGACCACCGACACAACTCTACACACGCTTAACATTCGCTTTACCTAGAACAAGTATGAAACTAGAAGTACTTTGTAGGTGTTGTAGGATAGGTTTGCAAGATAATAAAGAGCACGAAAATAAAAACTAGGGGCTGTTTAGATAAATAAACAATTAAGTTAGTATAGCAAGTGTGGAAAAGTGGTGGTAGGAGTTGCGGAATTGTCCCTAAGTAATTGACTACGTTACTAGACCGATAGCAAGTTTTATGTTGGAGAGGCCACTGCTAGCATGTCATCCCTTACTTGGAATTCTATGCACTTATGATTGGAACTATTAGCAAGCATCCACAACTACTAACGTTCATTAAGGTAAAACCCAACCATAGCATTAAGATATATTTGTCCCCATTCAATCCCGTATGCATCAATTTCGATGCTAGGCTGAAGCTGCTATCACCCTTGCCCTCCAATACATAGTCCTATCAGCATACAACTAACCCTATGGTGTGATCCACACGCGCGCTCATATGATGGGCACCAAAGAACATCAACATAAACACAAGCAAATTAAACCAATCATAGTAATTCACCGATCACCGATAGGACAACAAAAATCTACTCAGACATCATAGGATGGAAACACATCATTGGATAATAATATGAAGCATAGGGCACCATGTCCAAGTAGAGGGTACATCGGGTTGCGGGAGTGTGGACCGCTGAATATAGATGAGGGAAGGTGATGAAGATATTGGCAAAGATGATGGAGGTGTTGGTGTAGATCGCCGTCACACGATGATTGCCCCGACGGCGTTCCGACGCCATCGGGAGAGAGGCGGAGAGAGCTCCCCTCCTTCTTCTTATTCCTTGACCTCCCCCCTAGATGGGAGGAGGGTTTCCCCCTCTGGTTCTTGGCCTCCATGGAGGCGGAGAGGCAGGAGCCCCTCCGAGATTGGATCTCTCTCTCTCTCTCTCTCTCTCTCTCTCTCTCTCTCTCTCTCTCTCTGTTTCCTTTTGTTTCTGCGTTCCCAGATTCCGGCCTTTCACTGTTTCTTAAATTTCTGGAGATCCATAACTCCGATTGGGTTGAAATTTTAACACGATTTTTATCCGGATATTAGCTTCCTTGCGTCCGAAGGACACCTCCAACCGACCTTCGGGGTGGCCACAAGACCCCGGGGTGCACCCTACCCCTCAGGGCGCGCCCCTGTGGCTTGTGGGCCCCTCGGGCACCGCCTTGCGTTGATTTCATTTCCCAAAATTCACATATAATCCAAAAAGAATTCCGTAAGTTTTTTCCCGTTTGGACTTCATTTTATATGGGTTTTCTGCGAAACAAAAAACATGCAACAAACAAGAATTGGCACTGGGCACTGGATCAATATGTTAGTCCCAAAAATAGTATAAAAGTTGCCAAAAGTATATGAAAGTTGTAGAATATTGGCATGAAATAATCAAAAATTAGAGATACGACGGAGACGTATCAGCATCCCCAAGCTTAATTCCTGCTCGTCCTCGAGTAGGTAAATGATAAAAAAGACAATTATTGATGTGGAATGCTACCTAGCATAATCTTGATCATATATTTTAATCATGGTATGAATATTAAGACACGAGCGATTCAAAGCAATAGTCTATCATTTGACATTAAGACAAAAATACTTCAAGCATACTAATAAAGCAATCATGTCTTCTCAAAATAACATGGTCAAAGAAAGTTATCCCTACAAAATCATATAGTCTGGCTATGCTCCATCTTCATCACACAAAGTATTTCATCATGCACAACGCTGATGACAAGCCAATAAATTGTTTCATACTTTTAATGTTCTCAAGCCTTTTCAACTTTCACGCAATACATGAGCATGAGCCATGGATATAGCACTATGGGTGGAATAGAATATGATGGTTGAGGTTGTGTGGAGAAGACAAAAAAGGAGAAACTCTCACATTGACACGGCTAATCAATGGGTTATGGAGATGCCCAACAATTGATGTCAACACGAGGAGTAGGGATTGCCATGCAACAGATGTACTAAGACCTATAAGTGTATGAAAGCTCAAACTGAAAACTAAGTGGGTGTGCATCCAACTTGCTTGCTCATGAAGACCCCGGGCATTTGAGGAAGCCCATCATCGGAATATACAAGCCAAGTTATATAATGAAAAGTCCTACTAGTATATGAAAGTGATAACTCAAGAGACTCTCCATATGAAGAACATGGTGCTACTCTGAAGCACAAGTGTGGTAAAAGGATTGTAGCATTGCCCCTTCCCTCTTTTTCTCTCATTTTTTGTTTTCTCATTTGTTTGGGGCTCTCTTTTTTGGCCTCTTTTTATTTTTTTATTTTCCGGAGTCTCATCCCGACTTGTGGGGGAATCATAGTCTCCATCATCCATTCCTCACTAGGACAATGCTCTAATAATGATGATCACCACACTTTTATTTACATACAACTCAATATTACAACTCGATATCTAGAACAATATGACTCTATATGAATGCATCTGGCAGTGTACCAAGATGTGTAATGATCTAGCATAGCAAAGATATCAATATCATGCTAGCTATCTTACGATCGTGCAAAGCAATATGACAATGCATGCTCAAGTCATGTATATGATGATGATGGAAGTTGCATGGCAATATATCTCGGAATGGCTATGGAAATGCCATGATAGGTAGGTATGGTGTCTGTTTTGAGGAAGATATAAGGAGGCTTATGTGTGATAGAGCGTATCATATCACAGGGTTTGGATGCACCGGCGAAGTTTGCACCGGCTCTCGAGGTTAGAAAGGGCAATGCACGGTACCGAAGAGGCTAGCAATGATGGAAGGGTGAGAGTTCGTATAATACATGGACTCAACATTAGTCATAAAGAACTCACATACTTATTGCAAAAATTCATTAGCTATCGAAACAAAGTACTACACGCATTCTCCTAGGGGGATATATTGGTTGGAAAGACCATCGCTCGTCCCCGACTGCCACTCATAAGGAAGACAATCAAAATTAAATCATGCTCCGACTTCATCACATAACCACTACTGCAGGATGCTGCTAACACGACACTACGATCAGAGACCCTTTGATGAAACTGTGTGCAATGCATTAATCACAAACGGTGATGTAAAAAACCATCAAAAAAGAGGCAAAACGTTTGCGATGAATGATACATCAAATACGGTTTATATTTTAGTTGCGTGTGCGATGCTGGGCATACGGTTGATCCATACGAACCGTTTGCGATGAGATAGAACAAAAGAAACAGGCAGCCAAATCAAGGTGTGTGCAATATACGGCATACAGTTTGCTCTGATGAACCGTTTGCGATGATCGAGGTGAACACAAATGATTCGGCCTAACAAGATGTGTGTGATACCCGGCAAATAGGTCGGTAATCAGAATTGTGTGCGATCATTATAGACAACCCATACGGTCTTTTTTCGTGAACACACAGTTCAACAAATGAACCTATGGGCGATAATGTAGAAGATCTCTATCGAATATGTATTACTAAACATCAGCGATGAGATTGACGGGATAAACAGAGATAACAAATTAATATGAGCGAACGGAAACAGAGATATATACAGTCTGCTTAATTTAGTTCTTCTTGTTGTTGGATGGCCTGCGACATCGTCTTGGCGAGGACGCTTCTTGCCGCTGACTGTTGGCTTTTCATCGCCACCGTCGTCGTCATCGTCGTTGCTGTCGTCGTCGTCGTCCTCCTTGTTCGACCATTCCTCCTCCTCATCATCGTTGTCCTCTTCTTCATCCTCCAACGGCTCCTCGTCCGTCTGGTTGTCGTCTGACGACTCCGAAGGCGGCATCCCTTCCACGATCTGGATATAATCGAGGTCTGGGCTCGACGCCGGACTCATGGAAGACGAGCGGGATGATTCCGATGTTGACCTATCATCGGGCGCCAGACTGCTGGCCGAACTGTCGTCCTCGCTGTCGCTCGACATGGCTGCAGAGTGTGTGCCAGTGTGTAGCGCGGCCTGCCGGGGACGATGAAGATGGTGGACACTTAAGCGGGGTATGCAGAGAAAAGGAAATACCAATTGAAGCGAGGATTGACGTATTATCTAACCGTTGATATAATCAACCGCAATTATTTGTATCCAGTCGCTCCAAATTCCCGGGGTTGCGCATGACTCCTATTGGCTATTTGGCTGGTTTCTTTTTTCAGGACAAAAACAAGGAATGAGTTTTGGTATTATGCACCGGTGCCGGTACGAATGGAGTAGGACAGTTGGCAAGCAATACATTGAGCTCTTCTTATTGATAAATCCCGTAATAATCAAGCTACAGAGGAAAAGAAAAAAAGACAAAGGAAAATATCTGCACGAACTTCGCATAACATCAATGGCATAGGACCTAGATGTGCGATACTTAGAGCACATCTAGATGTGCTTTAGCAATACTGTCAAACAAAACCCATAATCATCATTGCAAACAGCGCATAGAACATGGCTAATGCGACAACCACAACTACACATGCTAGTTCCTTCTTGTCTCTTACTTTCATCTGTTGCCTGTGATTGATTCTTTCTTGCCTCATCGTATTGATTGTACATTCCAGATCAGCCAGTTTCTTCTTCAGCTTTACGTTATCTTCTGCGAGCTTGGTGATAACACTCCGAGCCCTGCCATGCCATTCTTCATCCAGCCAGTTAACAAAGGCACAAGCCTCATATCCCTGCCAATGTTAAATAGTATTCAGGATGAGCGGTGGCATTAACTCAAGTAAAATGATGAACTTAGCACTAACCTCTAAGGGGCAACTGAGAAACCGCTTGCCAATGTCGAATCCCTCCGTGCATACACATCGAGCGGGAGTGTGCCCATGCACGCAACTCAGCTTTTTGTACTTCTCGGTGGTGCAAAAATCGGAGT
>NC_057802.1:273343352-273357433 GCF_018294505.1 Triticum aestivum | reverse complement strand
GGAGCTACTTTCAACATGCTAAAAAAGATCTGGAACCTGACACGACGATTCGGATCCATAGTACACCTGCCTTCTGATGACCTTAGGCAAGTGCTCGACGGCGACCGCCGTCGTGGCGGCGATACGAGTAGGAGCAGCCGCACCAAAACCATCAGCACTACTCATCCCCATTCCCCCACTGTCAGCACCACGCGAGGAAATTTGGAGGCTATTTAGTGATTTGGGGGAAATGGGCAAACTGTGGGGATAAGCTAACGGTCGGGAACTACTTATGGCACTATATGTTGTATACGACACACTGTTTATACATGTCGTTTGTGTTAGGTATTACAATGTCACACACCATTTCCGCACCAAATCGTGTGAGAAGACAACGTAGGTGAGACACGGTTGCCGTTACATAATCGTATGCGATGTACTACCCTGTACATATAATTGAGTTATAGTGATACCGTATAAACATCCGCTCTGCATATAGAGATGGCGGCGGCGGCCTAGGCAGCGGCTACCGGAGAAGAGGTCAATCCTCGGTCGATGGGTGGTGGCGGCGTCATAGGAGGCCTATCCTCGGTCTGCGGCGGGAGATAGGAGGAGCTCAACCATCAAGGTCGGCGGCACGTGATTCAAGCACATCCATCGCGGTCGATGGCGGGATAGTGGAGGTCGAACTTCAGGCGGCAGCCGCACTAAGCTTTGCTCCTCGACCCTGCTGTCTTGGCGTGCCGCCGCATCGTGCTTCTCTGTCTGCTGGGTGGAGGTCGCCGCACGGCTAATTAGTTAAGGTATTCTTTTCGTGGGTGGCTTATTAAGGTATTCAATTCCCAAGGGTAGTGTTGTACTAGTACTCTGCGTGTAAATTGACTGGCCATTAATTTTTGTCATTGCACGTCTGGATAACAATATGGAGCGCCCTCAGTAATTATGAAAATAAAACCTTGTGATTTATGCACGCATCTTTGGGCAACAGTTAATTCGTGCATTAATGTTGTTGTTTTGTTTTTAATTACCATTCGTGTGGTGCAGATGGAACGATCTCGATGGAGGAAGAATCGGAAAACTGCCGAATTTATCAGTGGTGTGACAGAGTTCATGAATTTGGCTAAAAATACAAAGAGGGGAATTGGTGATGCGGATTACATCCTGTGTCCATGTACTGATTGTGCCAATACAAAGTCACATGAAGTTGGAGATGTCCAGTGGCACTTAGTCTCTCGGGGATTCATGGATGGATATACACGTTGGACCAGACACGGTGAAGAGGAGGTCATGGATGGAGATACCCAGGGCTGCGAGATGCTAAACCCCGATCAGTGTCACATGGATGTTGAATCTAACATCAGGGCAGAGGCGTCAAGCTACCAATGGAACATCGGAAAGCCGAAACACTGACTGGAAAACCAAGACATCGACGTAGATGACGACGATCTTGATATGCCAGATTTTGCTGCTGTGATTGCAGATTTCGAGGGCCCAAAAAAGGATATGATTGGGTACAAGGATCTGCCAACCATTGGTGCAGACTCCAAGAAAGAATTGTATCTAGGTTGCAAAAAGAAATATTCTAGGTTGAGTGCCACCCTTGCGCTTCTCAGATTTAAAGCAGCAAACGGTCTATCAAACAAGGGCTTCACAGAGATCTTAGGTTTTTCAAAGAAATTCTTCCAGAAGATAATGTGCTCCCCAGAAGCACGAATGAAGCGAATACAATTGTTTGCCCATTGGAACTTGAAGTACAAAAGATACATGCTTGTGTGAATGTTGATGTAAGAACCGTTAATATGTTGACCTTGATATGCTGTCAGCTCAGGCAATCCATATGAACTATTTTTTGTTATTATTATTATTATTATTATTATTATTATTATTATATCATAGACGTAGCACACTCAATTGATCTTGCTACTGTATGTGTGAACAAAAATATGCAATTTGGTTTGCGAATAGCACACGGTTCATTGATGAAATCCATGTGCCGACCAAACCCCGCCCGCGATCTGAGTCGTGCTTTCTGATTGGCCAGAACCCAAACCCCATGGATCATACGTCTGCAGCGTTTGATGCTCCCAGATCGAATGGCGATCCTCATCCCTTTCGACAGTACATGCAGTTCTTGTTGTAATTTTATTTTAATGCACAAAATGGACGTTAAACTCAAAAAATGTCTTAAATATAGCTAACGGTACCTGAAATGCGTCGGAAAATCAAACATGTGGTATAATGGTGATTGTGTACCATGGAAATTTTTATGAGGCGAAACGATGAAGTCACCGGCCACTGGAGTTTGAATTGACACGTCTCCTTTTGGAAACCATGATCCTTCGTGTCAGATGCTCCGGTTTGGATGGAGCGATCATCAAAACTTCTGCCAAACTTTACCAATTTTTTCCATGGGGCGTGAGAGCACGCCACGGGCACACATCGATTTTGATGATGTCTGGACTCCACCTAAATTTCCTGTGATTAAAATACCAACTAGGCCTGCGCCAGTGGCCGCACCTCGCGGCCGAAAATGTTTGAAACTTCTCCCCGCTTCTCGAACAAATAGATGAAAACTCGCAAAGCGACACACAAATGATTTGTACACCTTCTTTGCTAGGCTGATCGTAATGGGAGTACCATAGCTAGTATCATGCATGCCAACTAGGCAATTTTGATGAGTTGTCATAGAATTAAATGAAGAAAGAAAGGGTTAAGTATCATATCATGATACAGTATCATAATAAATGCTACGCTACCATGTGTCATGCATGACAATAAATAAAATACTACATGATACTAACTTATGATACTATGCGCGCATGACAGAGGTAGTATCATATACGAGCATCACATGCATGATACTAGTATATGATACTCCCCATTATGCTGCTTCCAATGCATTGGTGCTTACATGAGGTGCTAAGCATATTAAATACTTTAGCAACTAAAGACCCCAATGCATATGTGCTTAACTTGTTTGTGCTAAGTATCCTTCATTTAATGATTTTGCAACTAAAGTTCTTCATGCATTGGTGGGATTCTTCCATTTAAGTGTTTTGCCTAGGTTCTCGCGCTTGGCATTGTTTCTTCCCGGGGTCACCACACTCATCTCTCTCCTCTTAATTACCTTGCAACATCAGGTTTTTTGCCTACATGGCAGCCTTAGCACCTGTACATGGTGGAGCATTGGGAGGGGCCTTACAACCAGCCTTATCATATACTAGTATCATGCATATGATACTATAGTATATGATACTACCTCCGCAATACGCGCATAGTATCATAAGTTAGTATCTTAGGTTGCCTTATTAATTTCCATGCATGACACAAAGTAGTACACCAGTTAATATGATACGGTATCATGATATGATACCACACCCTCTCTTTCCTCATTTAACTGTGTGCCACTACATCATCCAAAAAGTCTAGTTGGCATGCATGCTACCGCTTATGATACTCCCATTACGACCAACCTTAGGGTGGCCATAGTGGGGGTATCATAGCCGGTATCATGCACTCGAGAATAGCAAATATGATGATGTGGCAAAGAAGTAACATAGGTAGATACCGTAACATAATAAATATGCTATACTACTTTGTGTCATGCATGGCCATGAATGCGTTCATCTATGATACTACTCTGTGATACTATACACTATGAAGGTACGTACGTAGTATCATACACTAGTATCATATGCATGATACTATAGTTATATGATACTCCCCACTATAAGGTTGGTCACAGTGGTGGTATCATAGCCGATATCATGCACTCGGAAATAGCAAGTATCTGATGTGGCAAAGGATTAAATAAGATAGAGAGGGTTAGAGTAACATATAGGTAGATACCGTATCATGTTAAATGCGATGCTAATTTGTGTCATGCATGGCAATAAATATGATCATCTATGATACTACTCTGTTATACTATGCACTATAATTAAAGGTAGTATCATACACTAGTATCATATATATATATGCATGATACTAGTATATGACACTCTCCACTATAAGTAGCCTAAGTATAGCCTAACTAAAACACCCACATGTAGTTGTAGTAGGGTTTTTGACTTTATAATGCACTAAAATGCAAGGTAAGTGCAAAGAATGACTTAAACATAGCAGACGAGATCTGAAATGGGCCAAAAAAAATCAAACCAAGGGTATATCCACGATTGTTTATCAAGATTTTTTTCCGAGGCGGAACGATGTAGTAACTGATGATTTGGAGTCGGAAGTGCCGCGTATCCTTTTGGAAACTATGATCCTTCTTGTGAGATGCTCCGGTATGGAAGGTGCGAGCACCATAACTTGTGCCAAACTTTACCAAATTTTTTCCATGCGATCGTGAGAGCACGCCATAGTGACACTACGATTTTCGTTATTTTCCAGACTCTATATGCATTTCCTAAAATTAAAATACCAACAAGGCTTACGCCTCTGGCCGCACCCTGCGACCGAACTGTTTGAAGTTTTTCCCCGTTTCTCGGACAATGAATGAAAACTCGCAAAGCGACACACAAATGATCTTGCTAACACCCATGTGTAGTTATATATATATATATAGACACACCAACGAGATCTCTTTTTTTGCATATTCAAAGTTTGAGATTGCTAGCCAGGCCTGCCGCCTGGTAAAATGTACCAGAAAATCAAACCATAGGGTACAATCGTGATTTCTTACCGTGGAAAAAAATTGGAGGCGAAACGATAAACTCATGTTTTCATTCAAACAAAAATATGCTGTTAGTTAATGTAAATGTTTTCGAATAGCACACGGTTCACTCACGAAAGACGTGTATCCACTAAACCGTGGCCGATGCCCCTCGCCCCCTGCCACACGCACGATCTGAGTCGTGCGTTCTGATTGGCTAGAACCCAGACCCCACGGATCGTACGTCTGCACCGTTGGATGCTCCTTGATCGAACGACAATCGTCATCCCTTTCGACAACACATGCAGTTCCGATTCATGTAAATGTTTTCAAATAGCACACGATTCACTGACGAAAGACGTGTGCCTACCAAACCATGGCCGATGCCCCCTTGCTGCGCATGCGATTTGAGTCGTGCGTTCTGATTGGCCAGAACCCAAACCCCACGTGTTGGGGATATAACTACTGGGTATGAACCGCCCAGGAGGGGCCGGGTCATACCATTGGCAACTCATTAAGAAGATGGCGGATCGTACAAGCCCGTGGACGGCCCAAGACCCAGAGGCGGCTTAAGGCCCAAGAGGATTAACCGCCATATGTGTATGACTTGTTTTGTAAGGCAAGCGTAGTTAGTCACTGAGCCGGACACGTTGTGTATGAGCCGGCCGGGACTCCGTGAGCCACCGGGCGTCAACCTTTGTATATAAAGGGACGACCCGGTGGCGGTTTAAGACAAGAAACAAGAAATCGAAAGCTAGGTCAAGCGTATTCGCTCCCTGGTAATTGAAACCCAAGCAATACAATCCCAAACTGGAGTAGGCCTTGTTACCTCCACCGCGAGGGGCCGAACCAGTATAAACCTTCTGTGTCCTTTGTCCCGATTAACCCCTTTAAGCTAACCTAGCTGTGATGGCTCCACGACTAAGTCCTTCGCTTGGACATCTGCCGTGAAAATTCCACGACAGTTGGCATCCACCGTGGGGCCAGCGCACGGTAGTTTCGAGTTCTTAAAGGGCAGCTTTGAAGGGATCACGGGATACGTTGTGGGCCGGATGACCAAGAGGTCGCCGGCTCTACATCGACGATGCAGGCTGGGGCCCCGAGGCCAGCTCAATTGAGTACGGGTACCGGGTCCCCTTCAGCGGAATCCATGTCTTCATCGGCAAGATCAGCGAACCGGCCCTGAGCCGAACACCTGCACCGACATCATCGAGACGGCTCAGCGTGCACAACCCGCCCGAGTTCAGCCCGCCGTGAAGCATCCCTTTGTTGGTTTCATTCATGGGGCGGAAGTTGAGGAAGGATCTGTGTCTGGAGGTGAGACGACCATCTACTCTGATGGTGAATCGTCCACATGCGAGACCGATTCAATGTATCAGGTCCAAGACAGCCGCTTGGGGGCTGTTCCGATGGAGACAGTATTCCGGACCCCTATGAGCCGCCGAACAGGGTTGCGATCTTCATGGCCGGTACACAACCGGCGCTCGGTTCAATGACCACCGCGACTATGACCTCTAGCTCGACTGCTGCAGCTACGGCCGGTGCTAGTGGCGCTGCACGCCCGCTGGCTCAAGCTTTGACAGAGTTATTGGAGGCTTTGGCGACTCTGATGGGGGTGGAGGTAACCCTGGACAACCAGGAACAACACAAGGTGGAGGTGGCAAAAGCTAAGAGATGAGATAGCTTAAGAGAAGGAAGATCTGGCGGCTGAGAATGCTAGGATGGCCACAGAGCGAGCTGCTTTGGATGCTCGGGCACAACGAATCCAGGCAGACTCTTTCCGGCTCATCTTGGATCAGAATGCCTCAAACGAAATCATGAGGAGGAGGCAAAAGAGTCGTTTACCCCCGGTTTATGACGCAAGGAACCTCTTCAACACGCCAGGAGCAGGGACCAGTGACCCGCTGGTGGTGAACCGGGTGGGTGAGGCGCCCATGGCTAGAGCGATGGTTTAACCACATGTGATGGATCCGCCTCGTTTGAATAATACTCCGCCTCAGCACGTTCTGACGCCGCCGGGTCATTATTATAACCCTCTTGATAACATGATTGCTGCGGCGACGCGATTGGCGGCTCTACCAGTTGAAGGCGAGTCCCCAGTGGCGATAGAGACACGGAGGGCCAGAGAGCTTCTTCAGACAACTGTGGCTCAACAGGCGGCTTATTCTTATAGCCGCGAGCGGATTCATTCCACCCCTTGATCAAGTCGGAGTTATAGCCGGCATATTGACTCGCCGGCCATTTCGAGCAGTGAGCAGCGCCGTAACCAGTCTCGTGGGAATGACCCAGCGCACGGTGGTGGTGATGCTCAGACCTTGGTGGATCAGGGCAGAGCGCGTCGGGAGGTGGAGCCGGAGGCTCAACAACAATCGCCGGTTTATCCATCAGCGTCAGTAGAAGCAGGAGTGACCTCTCGAACATTGGGCGTGCCATGTTTAGTACCGGCTCTTTGCAATGAGCGTCTACCCAAGGATTTCAAGGGCCCTCGGAAGGTGCCTAACTACACAGCGGATCAACCCCCGGAGGCTTGGATTGAAACCTATGAGATGGCAATGGAGATGTTGGATGTCAGCGATGCTGCGTGTGCTAAGTATTTCACCATGATGTTGGATGGGCCGGCTCGTACTTGGTTGAAAGGGCTGCCCGCTAATTCCATTAGGTCATGGGCAGAGTTGAAGGCCCATTTTATCCAAAATCTTAAAGACACATGCAAGCAGCCTATGTCAATCCTGGATTTGGATTCTTGTGTCCAAGGTGAGGGTGAGTCTACAACCCATTGGGTGCGCCAGATCTCAGCCATTATACACTCATCAGACAGTATCAACGCCGGCTCAGCAGTCCTGATGTTGGAGAAAAAATGCCATTTTCTCCCTTTGTAGCAGAAGCTGGGGCGGCTTAAGCGCCACTGCAACGACATGGGGGAGCTAATGGCGGCTCTCGTCAAGTATGCCGACTCTGATAGTACCAAGGACCCCAAGTCTGACGATGAGAAGCCGAGTAAGGGAAAGAAGAGCAGCAGTACAAAAGGGCAGCAGCATAACCCGGCGGGTCAAGGTGGCAATGGTAAGCGAAAGGCTGATGGCAACTTGGATTTTGTGGCCAATACGAATACGCAGAATAATAATCAGTGCCGCAAGGGAAAGCCGCCTCCTCGGTTTGGAGGGCCAAAATTCAACCTTGAGGCGATGATGAATCAGCCAGCCACTCACCTCTGGAAGGATTGCTTCATTATGAAGGAGTATAGAAATTCCATTTTTTTCCAGAACAATCATGGACCGAATGGCGGCTCAGGATCCGGCTCACACGGTCCTGGTTTTGGTGGTGGTGGTTCAAATTCCGGTTTCCAGGGCCAAGGCAATCAAGGTGGTTTTAATCAACAGTTTGGTTAAGGGAATCGGCAGCAGCAGTCTGGTTATCAGAGTAACCCGAAGCAGTTGAATGGTGAACAATACCACGTCTTCACCACGAGTTTATGCAAGCGGGATCAGAAGCTCCGTAAAGGGCAGTGAACGTAGTTGAGCCAGCGATTCCCCGTTACTTGCGATGGTCTGAACATCCTATTCTCTGGAGCCGTGAGGATCACCCGCCCCGGGTTGATAATCCAGGCCACTTGGCTTTGGTGGTGGCACCTCAGGTTGGAGGGTACAGATTTACTAAAGTACTTATGGATGGGGGAAGCAGCAGCAATATTCTTTATTATGAAACTTTCTGTCGCATGAGTTTGACTAACAAAGATCTTAAGCCGTCAAACACTATTTTTCATGGGGTGGTGCCTGGTAAGTCGGCGTATCCAGTGGGCAAAATATCTTTGGAAGTGGCTTTTGGTGATGATCATGATTCCAGATCTGAGACATTGACTTTTGAGGTGGTTAAAATCAAGAGCCCTTATCATGCTCTGTTTGGGCGGCCCGCTTATGCTAAGTTCATGGCGAGGCCTTGTTATGTTTATTTGCAGCTTAAGATGCCGGGTCACAAGGGTACCATCACAGTGCATGGAAGCCAGAAGATATCCTTGGAGTGTGAAGAAGGCGATGCCACTTACGCTGAGTCGGTCCGTGCAACAGAAGAGTTGAAATTTTACAAGGATAATGTTGACCCGGCGGATATGACATCTTTGAAGAAGCTGACCACAGAGCATGATCCCCTGTTGCAATTTAAGTCAGCTGATGACACCAAGCTAGTTGACTTTGTGCCTGGCGATTCATCCAAGCAGTTCAATATCAGTGCTAATCTGGATCAGAAATAGGAAATCGCGCTCATCGGGTTCATCCATGAGAACCTGGACATCTTTGCATGGAAACCTTCAGACATGCCCGGTGTACTGAGGGAACTCGTTGAGCACACTCTCAATATTGATCCAAAGTTTAAACGGGTCAAGAAATTCCTTCACCGTTTCAATGAGGAGAGGCGCAAGGCCATTGGTGAAGAAGTGGCCCAGCTCTTGGCGGCTGGGTTTATTGTTGAAGTTTTTCATCCTGAGTGGTTGGCTAACCCAGTGCTGGTACTTAAGAAAAACGGTACTTGGCGTATGTGTGTGGATTACACAGACCTAAATAAGGCTTGTCTGGCCGATCCTTTTGCTCTCCCTGTATTGATCAGATCATTGATGCTACGGCGGGTTGTGAGCGTTTGAGCTTTTTGGATGCTTACTCTGGTTATCATCAGATCAAGATGGCAGTTAAGGACCAGGAGAAGACAACTTTCATCACTCCCTTTGGAGCCTTCTGTTATGTGTCTATGCCTTTTGGGCTCAAGAGTGCCCAGGCGACTTACCAGTGGTGTGTGCAAAATTGCCTTCATAATCAGATTGGGCGCAATGTTCATGCTTATGTGGATGACATTATGGTAAAATCCAGGAAGAAGGAAACCCTGATAGATGATTTGACAGAGACCTTTGACAATCTCCGGGTTTACAAGATGATGCTTAACCCGGCCAAGTGTGTCTTTGGTGTCCCAGTAGGAAAACTCTTGGGCTTTCTGGTTTCTGAAAGAGGCATTGAAGCTAACCCAGAGAAGATCAAGGCTATTACTTCTTTGGCTAAACCAGCGTGTATCAATGATGTTCAATGTCTGGCGGGTCGTATTGTGGCCCTGAGCCGGTTCATAAGCCGGTTGGGAGAAAAAGCTATCCCTCTATACTAGATGATGAAGAAAACAGATCAATTTGTCTGGAGTGATGTTGCTGATCAGGCGTTTGAGGCCTTGAAGAAACAGTTGGCTGAGCCGCCGGTTCTTGCTGCTCCCATCGATTAAGAGCCCTTGTTGTTATATGTGGCTGCCAATAGCCGAGCGGTTAGCGTAGCAATTGTGGTGGAAAGGAAGGAGTCAGGCAAGGAGTATCTGGTTCAGCAACCAGTTTATTACATTAGTGAGGTGCTCATTGAGTCCAAGCAGAGGTATCTGCATTGGAAGAAGTTGGTATATGGGGTGTTCATGGCCAGTCAAAAGCTCAAGCAATACTTCCTTGGTCATCCCATCACTATGGCTAGTTCTGCTCCCTTAGGGGATATTATTCAAAATAGAGAGGCCAAAGGTCGGGTAGCCAAGTGGGCTATTGAGCTTGGACCCCATGGTTTGAAGTATATGCCTCGCACGGCCATCAAGTCTCAAGCACTTGTGGATTTTATCAATGATTCGACAGAGCTGCAGATGCCTGAGGAGAAGCCGGATAACACATATTGGACTATTCACTTTGATGGATCCAGACAGTTGGAAGGCTCGGGGCTTGAGGTATTTTGACTTCCCCACGAGGTGATAAATTTTGTTATGTTTTAAGGTTGATGTTCCCTTGTACTAACAATGCAGCTGAGTATGAAGCCTTACTCCATGGTCTTTGGATGGCTAAAGAGATGAATCTAAGGCGGGTGAGGTGCTTTGGTGACTCAGATTTGGTGGCTCAGCAAGTTTCAGGCAGTTGGGATTCTAAGGACTCGCTCATGGCGGCTTATCGTCGAGAGGTTGATGCTATTGCTGGTCACTTCAAGGGCTATCAGGTAGAGCATGTTGATCGGAGGAAAAACGAGGCGACTGATGCTTTGAGTCTGTTGGGGTCCCAGCGTAAGCCGGTGCCACCCAATGTTTTCCTTGATATTCTGCATAATCCTTCAGTCAAATTGCCTAAAGAGGAAGATCTTGCTAGTCCGGACCCGGAGGCACAGCTGGTGGCGGCCCTTCATGCTATTCCTGATTGGACAGTTCCATATTTGGCTTATATGACCCGGGGCGAGTTACCTGAAGATGAAACTTTGGCCAGGCAGATAACCCGGCGGTCTAAGTCAATGCATATTCTCAATGGAGAGTTGCATCGTTGCAGTGTCACAGGGGTGTTTCAACATTGTGTTTCTCCTGATGAAGGTCGTGAGATTCTACGAGAGATTCATGAAGGGGATTGCGGTCATCATGCCGGCTCTAAGTCTCTCGTGGCCAAGGCTTTTCGTCATGGATTTTATTGGCTGACGGCTCATGCTGATGCAGAAGATTTGGTCAGTAAATGTGATGGTTGTCAGAAATTTTCGAGATGAGCTCACGTGTCGGCTCAAGAATTGAGGATGATTCCAATTGCTTGGCCGTTTGCAGTCTGGGGGCTTGATATGGTTGGGCCTTTCAAAAGGTCCAAGGATAAAAAGACCCACCTTTTGGTGGCGGTTAACAAATTTACAAATTGGGTTGAAGCAGAGCCGGTTAGTAAATGTGACGCGGCAACAACGGTTCAATTCATCAAAAAGGTGATTTCCCGTTTTGGTTTTCCCCACAGCATTATAACTGATAATGGCACTAATCTGTCCAAGGGTGCTATGAAAGAGTTATGTCAATGAGAGCATATTCGACTTGATGTATCATCAGTAGCTCACCCCCAGTCCAATGGTCAAGCTGAGAGAGCCAATCAAGAAATTTTGAGAGGCATCAAGCCTCGACTTATGGTCCCTTTGCAGAGGATGCCGGGTTGTTGGGTGGAGGAATTACCCTCAGTGTTATGGAGCATCAACACCACCCCCAACAGATCTACGGGTTACAGGCCTTTCTTCATGGTTTACGGAGCAGAGGCGGTTCTCCCTAGTGACATCTGTCACGATTCGCTTCGTGTGGCGGCTTTTGTTGAAGCTGATAATGAAAAAGCACGTCACGATGCTATTGACCTGTTGGATGAGGAGCATGACCTTGCGGCGGCTCGTTCGGCGATTTACCAGCAAGATCTACACCGTTATCATAGCCGCCGGGTTAAAACCAGGACCTTTCAAGAAGGCGATTTGGTGCTCCGGCTTATCCAGGATCAGACTGATATGCACAAGCTATCCCCACCTTCAGAAGGACCCTTTGTGGTCAGCAAAAATCTGAATAATGGGTCATACTACCTTCTCGATGTTCGAGACCACAAGGACTCACACACGTCAGAGGAGGAGACAGCCGGCCATGGAATATTGCTCATGTTCGGCCTTATTACACCTGAGCCACTGGTTCTTGTGATGTACATATTTTGACAATGTATAAATTATGATGAATAACGAGTCCCTGGTAATTCAGGGCCTCTGTCGTTTCATTTCTGAGAATAATGAGTCTTTATTGTCACTTCATATGATCACTTGGGGGCTTCCTTCTCATTGAGCATAGCTCTCACTACCCTCTTGATCCGGCTTGCACGCCATTGTTACCAAATACTTGGGGGTTTCCTGCTCATTGAGCATAGCTATGACTACCCTGCTGATCTGGCTTGTACGCCTAGAATGAAATATTCTTGGGGGCTCTTGTTAATGAATAGAGCTTTGATGACCCTTGTAATAGGCTTGGACGCCTGGTGTATTCACCAAAAAATCCGGGTTATCCTGCCTTTGTAAGTCTTCCACTCCGCCCAGGTAATCCTGGAATGACTCGCCGTACTCTTGACAGTCAATCTTATAGAGACCCTAAACTTGTCAAAGTTAAAACGGCGACTGGTCATGTGAGGCCCGGCTTACAAGGTTTGAATGAAGGTTTAACTCAGCGGCTGTGCGACCCTTGAAAAGCACTTGACTTTGAGGCTTGGCAGCCTATGAAAGCCTTGTTTTTTGATTTATATTTGATTTGAACATTTTTTTAGATTCATCTCTTGGGACATGTTAATACATGGTTGAAAACCGATGAGGGATATGTTGCCTTATGGTTCACATATGAATCTATTCGGAGTTTATTAACCCGGCCTGGCTTTGGACTTTAAGTCGCCAGCGTATGATGAATTTTTTGTGCTTGGAGTATTGGATCTAAGTTTTGGGCTTATTATCCCTTACTGCATATGGCATTATGAGCCGGCAATATGAATCAATTAAACAGGGTGTTGTGCTCTCAATCCTTGGGCTGTAACCCTTACTGCACAGTAATGATAAGCCGACAGTGTGAGCAAATATCACAGGTATTATATTTTGTTATGATTATATGAGGTTGTGATTAAACCGGCCTTGGTTATGGACTATTATAGTCACCAGTGGTTTTTATATGGGGTATTGTGACCCGCCCTGGGGTAAATCGCCAGGGCACTTGTGATCATTTTGTGTGCAGGAAAAAAGATAAATCTGACCTGCATAATTGATGGTATCATGAGCATAAGTGGCAGATCTTCAACTAACGGATCAACAGTGTTATGCAAACAAAACGTGCACGATGGCATGGTAGATCAGAGTTTAACTAGCCTATTACATGGCTCTGTGGGCCCAAATGAATAAGTGTTTTTCAAGCAATGCCTGGTGATGCCAGTGTAACACCCCAGATGTGACTTTCCATATTTGTAACTCCAACTCTTGGCATTTTTGGCTATGTGTTATGATATTCCCTTCGTGGTCGGGTTTTGTCTCTCGTTTTGCATTTTGTTCAAGTCATGCATTTCATATCATGTCATCATGTGCATCTCATTTGCATACGTGTTCGTCTCATGCGTCCGAGCATTTTTCCCGTTGTCCGTTTTGCAATCCGACACTCCCACATGCACCGGCGCACCCCTCTTGTCTCTTTTCGTGAGCGGGTGTTAAACGTTCTCGGAATGGACCGAGTCTTGCCAAGTGGCCTTGGTATACCACCGGTAGACCGCCTGTCAAGTTTCGTTCCATTTGGAGGTCGTTTGATGCTCCAACGGTTAACCGGATAACCGCAAAGGCCTCTTGTGTGTTGCAGCCCAACACCCCTCCAAAACAGCCCAATAACCCATCTAAACCCCCTCCATGCTCTCCGTCGTCGGATCACGATCGTGTGGGCGAAAACCGCTCCTCAATTGGAGTCTCCTAGCTCCCTCTATCTATAAATATGTGCTCCCCCCCGGAATCCCGCAGTCCAAACCCTAGAAATTCCCCTCTCCGCGCCGGACGTGTCCGTCCGCGCCGGACAAAGCCCGCGCCGCCGCCTCCGCTCCAACCGGCGTCCGCCATGTGGCGCGCCACCATCGCCCGCGCCGCGCCAGCCCGCCGAAGCCCATCGCCGGCCCCCG
>NC_057802.1:273334619-273342918 GCF_018294505.1 Triticum aestivum | reverse complement strand
TCCGCGCCTCCGCCCGGCGTCCCGTTCCTCCGCCGTGCCGGACTCCGCCGGCCGCCGCCCCGGTCACCGCCCGGCTCCGCCTCCGCATCCGCCGGCGCCGGATCCGGCAAGGCCCGGCCAGATCCAGCCGGTCCCATCCCGACGGTGCCTTCCTCGTTCAACTCCAGCCACCGTCGTCTCGTCTCCGGCGAACTTCGGTCAGATCCGCCGCCACCTCGTTTTGCGTGCCGGGTCAACCCTCGGATCCGCGAGGTGAAATTTCCACCAAGTCCGGGAGCGCCCTGTTATTTACATGCCATGTTCATCACATCATATCTCCTTGCATACTGCTCCGTTTTCTGCGCATGATATATCGAAATGTTTATCACGAGATGCTCTTCATTTTGTTCCATTGTGCCATGCTAGTTTGAGTTCATCTGGGTGCTCAAATCTCTGATTCAAGGGTGCTATATGATGTTTACTGCTGTTACTTATCAGAACTAGGTGTTTTGTTATTTTTGTTGCATTTGATGTGTGCATCTTATGAGCATGAGCTCTACGTGTGTTTTGATCTATGCCATGCTATATTTACAGGGGTGTATGCCATGTATTTTTTGTGATCTATGTGGTGACTAGCACAAGCATGCAAACTAGGCTTCGTGATGTTTCTGTTTTCAGGGATTGGGATTTTGCCAAGTCCTTTACCTGCTGTTATTTTTATGCCATGTAAACTTGATGCTACAGTGAGATCCATCCTTATTTTGAGATACTTCATTAAGGATGTTTTGAACATATGGTTATGCTCTATCCATCCATGCCTCTGTTTGCAATTATGGAGTGCCCTAGAATGTCTCAATCTTTCTCTACTTTTGCTATAAAATGTTCCTGGCAGACTGTTTACATGTTAATCAATTTTGCCAAGGTTGTTGTAGTTGATCCATACATTCTATGAATTTTCTCTTGCCATGGATAGCTTCATGAACATGTTTTCTTGCTGTAGGTATGCTTGTTTTGTCATGCATTGCTTTGTGATGAGTGAATCGAGCTCACAAAGATGCCTTCATAATTCTGTTTATGCCATGCTCTGTTTTTCTGCCAAGTCTGAAACTGTTAACGGAACTTGCTAGGTTTATATGGGTGCCATCATACCTTCTGTGCCTTTTTGGCTTATGGCCAGTAAGGGATTTTTGTTCTATGCATTTAGTAGATTTATTCCATGCCTTGTTTTGCTATGATAAGTTCCTGTAGCATGTTGATTGCTTGCTCTAAACATTGCTACCTGCTGCTGTTTATGCCATGTCCAGTATTTTCACCAAGTCTGTGAAGCTGATATCTTTTGCACTTTTGCCATGCTTGTTTGAACCTGTTATATTGTGATCTAGCCGTAGCTCAGTGTTCATCTTTTGTCAAGCATCTCTTTTAGATCACTACCATATGCTTTGTTGCTATGTTGAGGTGCTGTAGAATAGTTACTTGATGTATTCTAAGTGCTATCATGCTGTTAATCGCAGAATTGTGTCATTCTTGTTTTGCTTGTCTTTTGCAAACCGTGCATCCGTTTCCGGTGATCTTTATATCGGTTTCAACCGAAATCATCTCATCTTTCTAGCGGCATACTTGGTTTGCCAAGTTGATGCCTTGTTCATCATTTTCCTTTCGGAGCACCTATATGCATTGCGTATCCCATCTCGCTTATCATGACATGTATTGCATCATGTTGCTTGTGCATTTCCCCTGATTGATTGTTGGTACTTTGCTTGTGTTCTTGATTTGGGTAGAGTCGGGAGACGAGTACGCTTATGAGGAACCTGTTGAGAACGCTTACGAGGATCAAGCTTTCGACAACTCTGAGAACCTTGCATGCAAGATGACCATACCCTCGAAATCACTTCTATCTTTGCTTTGCTAGTTGTTCGCTCTATCGCTATGCTTGTGCTACCTACCACTTGCTATATCATGCCTCCCATGTTGCCATGTCAAGCCTCTAACCATCCTTTCCTAGCAAACCGTTGTTTGGCTAAGTTACCGCTTTTGCTCAGCCCTTCTTATAGCGTTGCTAGTTGCAGGTGAAGTTGAAGTTGGTTCCATGTTGGAACATGGATATTTTGACTTATCACACTATCTCTTATTTAATTAATGCATCTATATATTTGGTAAAGGGTGGAAGGCTCGGCCTTATGCCTGGTGTTTTGTTCCACTCTTGCCGCCCTAGTTTCCGTTATACCGGTGTTATGTTCCTTGATTTTGCGTTCCTTACGCGGTTGGGTGATTTATGGGACCCCCTTGACAGTTCGCATTGCATAAAACTCCTCCAGCAAGGCCCAACCTTGGTTTTACATTTGCCTACCTAAGCCTTTTCCCCTTGGGTTTTCGCGAGCCCGAGGGTCATCTTTATTTTAACCCCCGGGCCAGTGCTCCTCCGAGTGTTGGTCCAAACTAGAGCACCGTGTGGGACCGTCCCTTGGCAACTTGGGTTACGTTGGTACCTGTACGCTTAGCTTATCCGGTGTGCCCTGAGAATGAGATATGTGCAGCTCCTATCGGGATTTGTCGGCACAGTGGGTGGTCTTGCTGGTCTTGTTTTACCATTGTCGAAATGTCTTGTAAACCGGGATTCCGAGACTGATCGGGTCTTCCCGGGAGAAGGAATATCCTTCGTTGACCGTATTATCTTCAGAAAGCCGTGCCCACGGTTATGTGGCAGATGGGAATTTGTTAATGTCCGGCTGTAGAGAACTTGTCACTTGACTTAATTAAAATACATCAACCGCGTGTGTGACCGTGATGGTCTCTTTTCGGCGGAGTCCGGGAAGTGAACACGGTTTGGGTTATGTATGAGCGTAAGCAGTTTCAGGATCACTTCTTGATCATTTCTAGCTTCGCGACCGTTGCGTTGCTCCTCTTCTCGCTCTTATTTGCGTATGTTAGCCACCATATATGCTTAGTGCTTGCTGCAGCTCCACCATATTTACCCTTTTCCTACCTACTAGCTTAAATAGTCTTGATCTCGCGGGTGTGAGATTGCTGAGTCCTCGTGACTCACAGATTCTACCAAAACAGTTGCAGGTGCCGACAATACCAGTGCAGATGACGCAACCGAGCTCAAGTGGGAGTTTGACGAGGAACGTGGGCGTTACTATGTTTCGTTTCCTGATGATCAGTAGTGGAGCCCAGTTGGGACGATCGGGGATCTAGCATTTAGGGTTATCTTCCTTTCATTTGGATTTGACCGTAGTCGGTCTATGTGTGGATTTTGGATGATGTATGAATTAATTTATGTATTGTGTGAAGTGGCGATTGTAAGCCAACTCTCTTTATCCTATTCTTGTTCATTACATGGGATTGTGTGAAGATGACCCTTCTTGCGACAAAACCTACCATGCGGTTATGCCTCTAAGTCGTGCCCCGACACGTGGGAGATATAGCCGCATCGTGGGCGTTACAGCCAGTTATGAACCGGCCAGTGGATCAGTTCTTATGAGTCTTGGCGGGTTGAAGCCTCCGGATCGTCTTGTGCTTCTTCTTCTTCCTCTTCAGCTCCTTGATTATCCATTGGTTGGAAGTCAGGCGTAGACCAGTTGATACCGGTCAAAGCTCTAAACACAGCCTCATCATCAATAAGATTGGATGGATCAATGTCAGGAGCGAAGGTATGCTTACGCGTCGGTGGAATCAGATCCACCTCTGGATGAACCAGAGTCTTCATCTTTTTGTTATCGGCATCATAAGCCGCCTGGTATTGAGATAGATTGGTTCTTCGGCCAACCGGGTTGCTAATGGACGCATGGCTCTTACTATATCTGCAAAGTCATCAGCACTGAAGGGTGACCCATCCTCTTTTACACTTGGGCAACCATTGGCTAAGTGTTCCGGATCAAGATCTGATTGCCATGCCTTTGCCCGGCTTAAAGAAGTCAAGGCACCGGCTCGGGCAGATGTTTGCTTCAACTCTTCAATCCTTTGACGCAGCACTGACTACTTCTCCAATGTGTCCTTGACAAGGGTGGGCGGCTGTTTCTTGTGAATAGCAGCAGCAATGGTCCGTTGAGCGCCAATGTATAACTGTTCTACAAGAGTGTAGATAACCCTAAGCCTGATGCGCATGTCCGATCCCAACTTGACGCTCCGAGAGCCTACATTAACAAAGTTATTGGTAAACCGGCGAATGTTTACAATATGGGATAAAAGGAGTCATGTTTACTACTTACCGAAGATGGCTGATGACATATTATTGATCTGCTGCCTCAAACCGGACAACTCGTCAGTCACCGGTTTAAGCATGGTTTCAGCATCCTCTGCTCTTTTCAATAGAGCCGCTTTCTCGGTCTCCCAGCTGGTTTTATCAGCATTGAAGCTTTGCTTAAGTTGCTCAACATTTTCAAAGCACTCTTCAGTTCTGATTTGGCCTTGGATGTCTCAGATTGTTGAGTTTTAATGTTGGCCTTCAGATCATTAAGCTGCGAATCCTTCTCGCTCAGTTCAGCCTGTGACATGAAGAAACATGGAAGGTATTATGATCATGATTATTTTTGAAGTCCCAAGAACAATACAAGTATTTTCCTTGGCACTTGGGGGCTAATGCCTATTGCTCTTTTTTAAGACAAATTTATATGTTGACCTGGACAAAATGATATGATCCAGTCTATAAAGACTACATGTTGGGATATTGGTTTCAACCAGGGTTATAAGTCCCGGTTTATTTAGAATGATTAAGCCGGCCCTTGGGGGCTACAGATGCAAAGTTGATTACTATTTACTGAAGTCCCAGCTTAACTTATATTTAAGCCGGCCCTTGGGGGCTACTAGTGATGTTGTTTATATGTTAAAAACTATTTGAAAGTCTACAGCACATTCAATTCTATCATATCCTATAGACTTGGCGGCTGATAAGATATATATTTATGAGGAGGATTTGATTGGATTACCTCATAGCGCTCCTTCATCATATTGACCAAGCCGGCCTCAAAGTCACGGCTGGTATATAAACGGTTCAAATAACTGGAATGGATTTCTTGAGCACCAAACTGGGTGTAGCTCTCTAATTCTACCTTCCACTTGCCTTTATCATCAGCAGAAATTTCTTCCTTGGCGCTGTGTTTGGATAAGACAGTGGGGTTACCCGGTGATGTATAACCAAATCCGGTGACAACGACGTCGCCAGTCTTCTCTTCAGCGGATTTAACTGGGCTTGGCAGCTTAGCAATGGCCGGTTCGACATCCATATGATCTATGGTGACTTCATTTTCTTCTGGTGGCAGGTCATCGATAGTGGCCTCTGCAGTTGGATGAGAGGCTTCTGGTAATTGTTTTTCCAGCTCATAAGGGCTGGAGTCTTCAGCCGGCTTGTTCAGTTTTGCCTTCTTGCTAGGCTTGGCCATACCACTGAAAATCAAAAAACACAAATATGTCAGCATATTGATCAAGCATGAAGTTTGAATGACTGAATATACCCTTACCCAGGCACAGTCTTGAAAGTTGGGATTTGAGTTCCCGTTGAGTCGCCGGAGGAGGAATGAGATGTTCCCTGATAATTTGAATCAGACGGATTAAGAGGTTGACAAAAAAGACCCGCCTTGGGATAATCTAAGTCAGAAATTTTTGAAACCTCCGGTCGATGTTTGTGAGGCGTTGGGGTGTTCGGTAAGCCGGAAGATAAAATTTCACCGCCGCTGTGCTGAGTTGTGCGGCGAGCTTCATGTTGCTGTTTCTTCAAAAGAAATTTGGGATCCAAGTGAGCTAAAGGGTAAGAAAATCTTACTTTCCGGCTTCCTTGTCGGGTTTTCTGTGTTGGCAGAGGTTTTGAGCCGGAGGAAAGAGTAACTATCTCTGCACCATCTGCACGGCTGGCCTCCGCTTCATCCTGGTAATAGTCATTGTCAGTAAGATGTACAAAAAAGAGCCAAGGGAATCAAGTTCTACCTCTGACTCGTCATCATCATCTTTGTCATCCAAATTGAATAATTCGGCAGTGTTGGACTTGTTCTTAGCAGGCCTTTTGGTGGCCTTATTCTTTGTCTGGGTCTTCTTTTGGCTTATCTGGCAGCTTCTTGGTCCAGAAGGGTGAACCGGCCTCTAAACATTAAATGAGTATGAGCAGGCAACACAAATGAAAATATGAGTCAAGTATGAGCTGGACTCAAAGCTTACAGCTGGCGATTTATTTAGAACGCAGAAAGGGGCCAATCCAACTTTACTGCAATCTTCCAAGCTCTCATTCAGCAGGGTCTTTGTCATATTATTGATGTCTTCCTAAGTCATTTCGGTTTGATAGTGGCGCTGAGGATCCGTTAGCTTGCCGGTATACTCACACATTAAACCGGGCCGGATGCTTAGAGGCAAGACTCTCCAGGCAACCCAGTAGCGAACTTGATCAATTCTGGTCAAGCCGTTGGCCATCAGAGCCCGGATCTTTACAAAAACCGGCACATATTTCTTTCATTCTACTGTGCTGATACGGTCCGGAAAATGATGTTTGTTACTAAGCCGGCTGGCGCGGTAACCCGGCAGGGGATTTTCTCCTTGGCGAAGTATCTTGGCAATAAAACCAAGTCTGGTTCCAGTCTTTGGGGTGACTGGGAGGATTAGCAGCTGGGAAGGTGGCTTCTTTCCGGCGCTATATAGATATGCCGCCTAGCTCCAGGCTAGGTCCATCTATAAATTCATTCTGCTGGTTCAAGTAGTAGAACTCCCTGAATAATTCTACAGTGGGCTCTTGTTGAAGGTACACCTCACAGAAAACTTGGAAGTTGCAGATGTTTGAGGCAGAGTTTGGTCCGATATCTTGTGGATGAAGCTTAAAGAAGTGAAGTACATCTCGGAAGAATTTTGAGCCGGGAGGACTGAAGCTCCGGACTATATGATCCATAAAAACCACTACTTCACCATTTTTGGGCTCAGGGCGAGTTTCATTACCCGGAACCCTCCAATGGATGACTTCTTTTTTGGCTAAGACGCAAGTCTAAATGTATACGTTCAAGTCTTCCTCGGTAATCCGAGAAACAACCCAGTTGCAGGCGGTGACAGTCTTGACCATCTTGAGAAAAAGGCTTACAAGACGAAGACATTACCGGCTTAAGATCATGCTAGGGCTGTTGATTCAAAAGTAAAAGGCTATCACATCAAGCCGGAAGATGAACATTTGAAGGGCGAAGGTTTTCATATTGGCGGCTTAAAAGGGGACTAATGGTACCTACCGGTTTAAGGATTCTACTGTTAAGCCGGACAGAGTTTTAAATAAATCATAAGCAAGCATGGTTAAACTGGAGGAATATTGCCGGGTCATGAAGATTATGAAGCATATGGTGGCGGTTTATACGAAGCCTAGTAAACTTTTGATGGATCGTGAATTACAGTATAAGCCTCCATGGCAGTTATGGTGCTTCAAATATTGCTAAGGACTGAACAAACAAATTTTGCAAGATGGAGCAATAATTTTGGATCTACCATAGTTCAGAAAAGCAGTAAAATTCTGGCCTAAGGTGGTGGCAGTGGAAAAGTGTGGATGTGCCGATGAGATCTTCTATGGAGAGATGCTAATCTACTGATAAAAAGGAATGCTAAAAACTACTTCTGCACACTACAAAAAAAAGACACATCCATGACATTTTGGGCCGAACAATTTTTTTTTCTGTCATACATATGACACTTCTATGACGATAATTGTGACAAAACCCGGTATCATCATAGATGTGGTGGGCTCCTACTTCTATGACAAAAAATCATGACAGAAAATGGGCTTTTCGTCCTGGGCGGGCCGGAGACGCAGCTGCATGACATTCTTTGGGACGTCCATGACGGAAAAAACCGTGGTAGAAGCGAGGGCGAGGAAAATTTTGGGGAGTTCCCAGTTACGGTGGGAGGTCGGGGGCCGAGCGATGCGCGTTTCTCTCGTACACGTACGCGCGTGTGTGCGAGGCGTTGGCTCTAACTGAACCCGAGCGAGGCGTTGGGCTCTAACTGAACCCGAGCGATTGCACTGCAGGCTACGCGTTACTGAACCCGAGCAATCGATCGATGGCTGTTAACTGAACCCGATCGAGCGATTCCTTCGCTACTGCTGCTAACTGAAGCCGATCGATGCTGCCTCTGGGATGAACAGTGAGCGTTGCGGGGGGGTTTGGATGAACAGTGAGCGGTGGTGTTGCCTCTGGATGAACAGGACCCCGTGGTGTGGTGGAGGGCTGGATGAACAGTAGACGGTGGAGGGGTGCCCGTGGAGGGGTGGTTGAACAGGACCCGTGGTGTGATGGGCTGGATGAACAGTAGACGGTGGAGGGGTGCCCGTGGAGGGGTGGTTGAACAGGACCCCGTGGTGTGGAGG
>NC_057802.1:273322059-273334271 GCF_018294505.1 Triticum aestivum | reverse complement strand
GTAGGAGGTCCGTTTCGTCCGTTTTGCGGTACGCCACACCCCTCCCGATCAACATGACCCCCGTTTCGACCGTAGGAGGTCCGTTTCGTCCGTTTTGCGGTACGCCACACCCCTCCCGATCAACAGGACCCCCGTTTCGACCGTAGGAGGTTCGTTTCCTCCGTTTTGCGGTACGCCACACCCCTCCCGATCAACAGGACCCTGTTCCGAACGTAGGAGGTCCGTTTCCTTCGTTGTGCGGTACGCCAGGCCTCATTTCCATCGCCTGTTCCGTCCAAGCCCTCCCGATGAACACGACCACGCATTCCGTTCCGACCCAGCCGGTTGGCTCCCACGCGTTCCGTTGCCTCCCGATGGACACGACGCATTCCGTTGCCTCCCCATGAACACGACGACGACGCTGTTTCTCCGTTCCGACCCAGCCATGTCAACGAGCCCTCGCCGTACGTATGCGCGAGTAGGCGTTCGAGACCCCACCCGTATGTACACATACGTGGCCGTATTTTCTTTCTTGCACCCTGGCCGCTGTACGTACGTGTACATGCTACGTGCGCGCCTCTACATCCACCAGTATATATGTACGTACACGTTCGCGACCAGAATGACAACACTACGTACGCTTCGACCAGGTGGGTCCCGACTGTCAGGCACTTCCTTGCGTGCAAAGATGTAGCTGGTGGGTCCCAGCAGTCAGGGGGGCGAATCGTTTTGTTTTTTTGCCCGGATACACTTCCTTGCATGCGAAGGTGTAGCTGGTGGGTCCCAGCAGTCAGGGGGAAACGTTTTTTTCGCGAAATACGGTGGCCCGTCCGGTGGGTCCCCGCTGTCAGGTGGAGGAATAATTATTTTGCGCGTAATAAGGAGGCACTTCTTTGCTGCTGCCGTGGACCCAGCTGTCAGCGTCTCCATGCACAGTACTCTTCCGATGGACGTCGGTCGTTGACCACATTGACCACGCCGTGCTGAGAGCACCACGGCGGTGGACGACGGCGAGGCCTAGGAAGGGGACGACACGGAGGCAGGGAAGACTCGACAGTTGTTTCCCACGCGGAGGGGAGTACGACTGTACGAGGGTTTACTGGTTCGTCTGCCGTCGTCGGAGAATAACAGCAAGTGCGGGTGAGTAGAGGGATGGCTAGGCCAGCGATGGGAGTACGGTGGGGCGGTGAGGCCTGCGCGGCAGCACAGCCAGCCGCGGGGAGGAGGGAGCAGGCAGTCCCGCCGGCGCTTGTTTGAGCGGCTGGAGCAGGAAGAGCAGAGATTGAAGAAGCACGACGGCCGTTGGATGGACATCCAACAGTCAGTGCTTGTGCGTCAACCTTTTTTTTAGGAAAGCCTCAAATCTGTGAAAAACAACATACAACCCATCTGCCATTATTTCTAATAATTTACAGCCCATTTGCTAATTCTTAAGGTTTTTTTGGAGCCCATATTCTTTTTGTTAGCATTACAGCCCATATTGTGGCCACGGTTAAAAAATTATACGAAATTTTGCATATTTCGGTGCGGTCCGAACTGTTTTTAATCCCGAAATTTCGACTCACATTCAAACTGATTTTAAAAATAAATGTATATCAATATAAAATCCAACAAATTCTCCACGCATAAAAATTAATGTAATTTAAAATCTTGAAATGAAAAAAAGATATTTGAAACCAATTGCCGGTTTGATGTGTTTAAAAAATGGACAACCCATTTCTCATTACTGATGGGCCATTTTCTCGGCCAGCCGAATGAAAGCTCTCCTCGTCTTGAAAGATTTGCAGCCCAACAGGCCTGACAAAGCGGCTTACTTGGCAAATCACAAAAAAACTGGGTTGTGGCCGTGGACCCAGCTGTCAGCCTCTCCACGTACAGTACTCTTCCGATGGAAGTCGTTCCTTGACCACGTTGACCACGCCGTGCGGAGAGCACCACGGCGGTGGACGACGGTGAGGCCTAGGAAGGGGACGACGCGGAGCCGGGGAAGACGCGGCAGTGGAAGCCCGCGCAGAGAGGAGTATGAGGGTTCACTGGTTCGGCTGCGGTGTGAGGCTGCCATCGCCGCAGGGCCTGGCCAGCGGTGGGAATAGTAGGGGGCGGTGAGGCCTCTGCGGCAGCACAGCCGGCCACGGGAGGCAGGAGCATGCGGCACGACCGGCGCTGCTTTGGGCGGCTGGAGCAAGAAGACCAGAGGTTGAAGAAGCACTACGACCGTTGGAATGACATCGTACGGTCACTGGAGCTAGAATCGTTCATATTGACTAAGCTGACAAAGCCCTTCGTCCCCGTCAACTTAGTAGGCCCACAAGTTAGCCTCCCACCAAGGTGGGTCCCAGCTAGCCGGGGGAGTATTCATTTTTTTGTGCGTAATAAGGAGGCACTTCCGGTGGGTCCGAGCTGACAGCGGGGGGAACGATTTTTTCGTGAAATACGGTGGCCCGTCCGGTGGGTCCCAGCAGTCAGGGGGAAATGATTTTTTTCGCAAAATACTGGTGGCCCGTCCGGTGGGTCCCTGCTGTCAGGTGGAGGAATAATTATTTTCCGCGTAATAAGGAGGCACTTCCTTGCGGCTGCCGTGGACCGAGTTGTCAGCCTCTCCACGTACAGTACTCTTCCGATGGAAGTCGGTCATTGACCACATTGACCACGCCGCACCGAGAGCACCACGGCGGTGGACGACGGCGAGGCCTAGGAAGGGGACGACGCAGAGCCGGGCAAGACGCGGCAGTGGATGCCCATGCGGAGAGGAGTACAAGCGTTCACTGGTTCGGCTGCGGTGTGAGGCTGCCGTCGCCGCAGAATAATAGGGGGTGTGGGTGAGTGGAGGGATGGCCTGGCCAGCGGTGGGAGTAGTAGGGGGCGGTGAGGCCTCCGCGGCAGCACAGCCGGCCACGGGAGGCTGGAGCAGGCGGCACGACCGGCGCTGCTTTGGGCGGCTGCAGCAAGAAGACCAGAGGTTGAAGAAGCACGACGGCTGTTGGATGGATATCGTACGGTCACTGCAGCTAGAATCGTTTATATTGACTAAGTTGACAAAGCCCTTGGTATGTCAACTTTTTTTTGAATGCATGCAGATCAGCTTAGTAGGCCCACAGGTCAGCTTCCAAACGGTGCGCCCCAGATGTCAGGGGGAGGAATTTTTTTTGGGCGGGTGAAGCTAGAATATCCGAGATTGAAGAAGAAGCACGGCATCCGTTGGATGGACATCCAACGGCCACTGCTGCTAGAACCGTGTGTTGACTATAAGTTGACAAAGCCTTGCATACGCGTCAACTCTGTTTTTTAGGGGACGCGTCAACTTAGTAAGGCCAGAAGTGTGTGGCAGAGAACTTATAGCCCATTTGAGATTTGTAAGAATGTGTAGCCCATTTTTGAATTCTAATGGAATTTACTACAGCCCATTTACGGTTTGTTAAAAGTACAGCCCATTTCAACCAACCGTTCAAAACAGAATTCAATAAAATTTCCCACATTTTGATGGGATCCGAAATATTTTTATCCCGAAATTTCCAGTCAGATTAAATACAATTTCAATATAAATTTATATTACGTAAAAATCCAACGAAACATTGCGCTCGCAACAATTAATGAAATTAAAATTTTCAATATCCAAAAATAATATTTTATAAAGTAATCACGTGTTTGGTGCATTTTTTCATAGTTACTACCCAGTTTTTATAATTACATCCCATATATTATTTCTTAAAGCCCATTTTCTTGTTAAGCCAAATGCATCCCTCCTAGGAAAGATTTGCAGCCCAGCGGGGCGGAGAATAACAACTTGACATTGCCTGGGTATTCCTAAAAAAAGTATAGCTAGGCTAGCCATTTTCAGCTTGAAAAAAATTAATATCTGGGCTGGATATCTGGCCTGGGCTAGACGGGCCACAGCCGGCCCAGTTAATACCTGCGGCGATGTTTTCGTTGTTGTTCAGAGGAGAAAAATTAATATTTGGGCTAAACATCGAAAAACTCTGTAGTGCTCACACCTCAAAAACACAAATACTGCTCGAGCTGCTTGGTCCCAGCTGTCGGCCGCTTCTTGTGCAATTATCTCGTTTATTGAATACTACATAGGATGACAATGGTGTGGGACCGTGATGTCAGGAAACCAGGAGGAATCAAAATAAATTATATATATATATATATATATATATATATATATATAATAAGGAGGCACTTGCGTACGTGAGGCTATGGACCTGGTGGGTCCCCATTGTCATCCTCTCCAAGTAAAGTCATCTCCTCGCCCGCGCGCGCTTTTCGCCCGAAACAGTCACCGCCGCCCGCCCCGCTTCCCGGTGCAGGTGATTGCTCCGCCTTCAAACGACACAAGTGCCGTCCGTCCGTCCATCTGCCACCCACATTAATGATACGCGGTTGCTGAGGCGGCTACTCCGGCGCCACACGTCCGTCCCTCCGCCCGCCCACCATTGCTATATAAACTGCTGCGCCGGCCATAGCCGCGGTCATCCGCATCCGTTCCCTTTCTCCTGTCCACACCACTACTGCCCACCATGGCTTCCTCGCGCTCCAGCGCTCTTCGGGACGGGCGGACGACGGACCACAAGGAGATGGCAGCCATTGCTGCCGACCGGCTGGCCGGCAGGCAGCCGGAGGACGACGACGTCCCAATGGAGAACATGGTAGTCGACGATCCGGCGCCAACCCCCTCCTCCGCGCCATCCTCGCCGGTGCGTTGCACCATGACCATCGGCGAGGCCCGTGCCCAATATATGGACAGGGTGAGGCAGATGCGTGAGGAGCAGTTCCGGGAGGCGCAGGCCGACGCCGCCTACAACCACCATCTCCTCCAGGAGCACCTGCAGGCGGAGGAGCAGATCGCCGCGGAGCGGGCGGAGCAGGAGGCGCTGCTCGACTCGTACCGCTCCACCCGCAAGGGCCGCCTCGAGCGCTGGCGGTACCGCATGCGGGTGGCGGAGGCTGCGGCCGCCTACAAAGAGGCTAGCAAAGAGGGCGATGAAGCGGGCGAGGCGCTGTTTGGCGAGACCGAGGACGAGGCAGAGGACAATGCCGGCTCCGACGAGTCCCCGCTCTGCTGGCGTTGATGAGGCCCTGCTCCGCCGAGGCCCCGCGACGCCAACAACGAGGCAGAGGACACCGCCGGCTCCGCCCCACCAACAACGAGGCAGAGGACATCGCTGGCTCAGCCGAGGCCCCACCCTGCCGGCAACGTGGGGGAGGATTTCCACCGCTCCGCTGAGGCGCCGCCCGCCGGCAACGAGACAGAGGACATCGCCGGCTCCGCCGAGGCCCTGCCCCGCTGCCAACAAGGCCGCGCCACACAGAAAACGAGGAAGAGTAGAACATGGTAGGTCGCCACCGCTCGGGTCCAAGTAAGGCCACCACTGCTACCCTCCGGTTGAAGCCAAGCTAGGCGGGTTGACCATTGACGGCCGGTTAGCTTCTTGGCGGCGACGTGGAGTCGGAGAGCTGCGCTGGAGAAGAACGCTGCTTCTACTTAACTGCTGGTGCAGTTGGCTGACTGACACATGGGTCCAACAGGCCACATGTCAGTTATGCAACTACACCTGCAGTTAAGTAACTGAAGCTTCTGTTCGGCTCAGCGGGACACGGGTGGGTAGCTTCGGTTAATTAATTATACCTCCAGCGCACCCCTTTTTAGTTGAAGAATGTATGAAATCCGGCATGTTTATATGAAATCCGACCGTGTATGAATGAATTTATTTCGATTAGTTCGAATTCCTGTATCACTGGCATTGGATGAACATGCAAAACAATACGTACTAGCATTATTCCCAGGGTGATCACCTCGTTTGCAGTAGTTTCACATGTACTCCCTCCGATCCTTTCTAGTCTGCATACAAGTTTTGTCTGCAGTCAAAGTATCTCTACTTTGACCAATCTTATACAAAAAAGTATGCACTTTCACAATGTGCGAAGTAAAAAGGAACAGAAGGAGTACAAAGAGTTTGAGCAGCTTTTTAGCATTTCTGTACATTGCAATCAAAAACACAGGCCTGGCAATTCATAGAGAACATTCAAAACAATCGATGATTATGCATCTCAGCTACTCACATGTCAGAGGCAATATTTACTTCACAACTAAAGAATAAAGAAAAAATTGATCGACGTTGCTCACAGCAAAGGGCGTCCCATTCGAAAATATCAAACGCATGTCTTGCTAAAATCAATGAGCAAAATTTGACAAGGTTGTCCCATTCCAAAATATCAAATGCCTACGATTGTGGAATGGGCAGGGTTTGCCATCAGTTCGGACATTGACATGGCACCTCGTGCTAAATAAACCAGCTGTTCTTTTTGTGCAGTTCCACCAAAATCAACCAAATTCGCGCGTAGCTTGTATGATTTCGCCCTTATATGTTACAACGCCTTGAACTTATCGGCACCTCCTTTCTTGTGGTGGAAATGAATGATTCGATGTATTCATGAACATTTTGTGCAGTTACCATTGAAATCAAGCTGAGCACCCCTGTTTTCACAAATACAAAAAAGTGATTAGTATAAAGCAAACTGTACTATGAATTGACAGTTTCAACAGGCACATACATGGTCCATGTAGAGCACACTTTTAGAAAAATGGAACTCACCAGAAAGAATGCTAGAACAACATTGTACTCGCGCATCACCGCAAAAAAAGGAGATTTGTCAGTCCTTCTGAGCTGAAGTTAGTTTGGTCTTGTGGGGAGTAATGTAACCATCCTTCAACTGCTCCTTGTGAAATATCCTTATCTTACCTCAATGGGATATTACGGTGCACATACAGATTGGAAGTCTTGTCTCCATTTGTGCAGTTCACTAAAATCAAGCAACATTATCGTACAAGTAGCACAACATATGAAAACACACTCCAGAATCATGTGAAAGAAGGCTAGTACTGACCTCTCATGATGCGGAATTCAAAAAACTCACAAGAAGAAGATCTGAACCAAATTCGCCTTAACGGATAGGAAGTAAGATCTCCTCTTGTGCAGTTCCACTAAGATCAAGCAATCAAGCAACGTTGTCGGTGTGACATTTTGGTAGAACTGCATAAAACACTCTTAAAACAAAAGTGTTTTGTGCAGTGCAACAAAAGGTCACAATGGCAACGAGGTGAAGTAGATAACCCTGTTTACACAGAGGTGCAAAGGAAACAATTAGTGGTCAATAACGGTGGATGACACAGAAGCCAACAAAAAGAAGCATCTACCTTATCTAAATGGGAAAGAAAGCAAGACAGTAGCATTTCTCAAACGGTGGCATTGATTAATATTAACATAGAGATTATATTAACAATAAAATTCGTTAAACATGTCATTTGCTTTTAACGGTGGCATTGCATCAATTTTCCAGCGGCATTATTAGAGGGTGTTTGTTTACAAGACATTTTGGTGTAGGGACTAAAAAAACTCCGTGTCAGTCCCATCTAAACCAAACAGGAGGGACTTTTAGGGACTAAAAGTGGGCATTTGGGACTAAAGAAAGAAGACCCCGAGGGATTCTTTTTGGGACTTTTTCCAACAGTTGCCCCTGCCACGCATCGCACCTTGTTTCTATTAGTTCATTACTAGGGGTAACATGGTCTTTTAGCATGTCATTTAATAACCTCTAGTCCATGTTTAGTCCCTGGAACCAAGCAGGTAGGGACTAGGGAGTTTTTAACCAAACAGGGCCTTAGATTAACAACAGCTAATGAGTTGCACGGGACAGTGGACGCACCAGCACCATGTGCATCTACCGATGTACTGTGGTCATGCACAGTCTATTGCTACAAAGAACAAACAACCAACGAGCATATTTGTGTTGGTCCCAGTTTTGTTATGTTTAGACACCTTTCCCTATGTGAGCGCAGCAAATCTAGTCCTGCTCAAACTCTACAGCCTTGTCCCTTCCTTTCCTTTTTGAACTAGTACTTTCGCCCCTTCCTTTCCTCTTTGAACCACGTCCTAGATTTATGCGATACAACTTTCCCCACTACTTTCCCCCATTCTTTTCCTCTTTGAACCACGTCCTAGATTCATGCTATACAACTTTCCCCCTTCATTTCCTCTTTTAACCACATCCTAGATTCATGCTATATACAACTTTTCCCACTACTTTCCCCACTCCTTTCCTCTTTGAACCACGTCCTAGATTCATGGTATACATGCAGCTAGAGCAATGCATGTGGAGTAAGTAAATTATACCTTAAGGTACTTGGGGCGTGGTTCGGTGGGCGACGGGACGACGGCGAAGAAGAAGGGGTCGGAGGCCCTCCCGCGCCGCCGCTGGGTGGAAAGTGAACAGCTGCGCCGGTAGTCCCTCGCCGACGGCGACAGCGTTAAGCCTCCTTCCCTTCCCGGCGGACGGATCCTGCCGGCTCTTTGAGCAGCAGTGAGGGGAGAGAGAGTCCAACGAAGTCTTGTTTAGATCTGGAGAGGGCGAGAGAGTGTGAAGAGAGCAACTACAAGCGCTGAGGCTCCAGCGGGAGAGGGCGAGAGAGTGTGAAGAGAGCAACTACAAGCGCTGAGGCTCCAGCGTGTATATATATACTGGAGAGAGAGTGTGAAGTGTGCAAACCCTAGAAAACATTCTGACCAGTCAAAGAATCCTCCTGGCACAAATTATGCTCAAGTGTAGTTATCGAACCCGAGACCTCAAGTTTGATGAGCGAACAGGCTAACCAGCTACACAACCCTCCCGTTATGTTCAACGAGAGGGAAATAACCTTTTATACATTCCTGCATTCGTGTGACAAGCATGCCGTGTTTTTTGTGTGTGTGTGGGAGTCATTGGGATTTCAATCATAATCGTGTCATGTGGCTTTGGTGGTAAGACTATCCATAGTGGTGCAGAAATAATGCAGCCTTAGTCACCTTACCTCTCTCCACGTAGTACGTTGGGTCCCACCAGTCAGAGGGTGAAACAAACAAATTAATAAGAAAAATTAAAAGCGCCAGCGGTGTATCTTACCTCACACATCTCGCTACTGCTCGGGAACACTGTCCAATTGATCCCTCTGTTCGCTCACGTACTATTTTAAGTGAATCCTTATTATAACATGCACACAAATTTTGGGCACTTGTATTCGACTTAAGTCAGTGTGCCACCGTATCTCGTATACTTACTACTCCCTCCGTCTAGGTGTAATAAGTCACGTTAGAAGGTGCAACGGGACCAAGGTGCGTGTGTGTGTGTGTGTGTGTGTGTTTAACAGCATGTGTGTGTTAGAGAGAGCGACAGATCGACCTACTCCTACAGAGAGATGTTGTGTAGTGTACGATTTTAGCCGCGAGAGTCGGTGCATCCTCTCGTTTCCGGGCGTGTCCAGTAGGGACATGCGGACAGCTGCCACGCCCGCTCCTGACCAGCCTGGCCCACCCAAAGCCCCTCCATCGCCCGCGCGCGCTTCCCGCCCGAAATGGTCAGCGCCGCTCCAAAAAATCGGTGCCGCATTCATGCCCGGGCAGAGCGGACGCGACCTCTCACTGGCGCAAGAGTGATGGTTGCTTCGTCCATCCAACTTACTGCTGGGTCTATGTGATTTGACGGCTCATTGGTCTTTATTACTGAGGTGGTAGGACTGCTGGATGTCCCACGCTTTCGGCGAAAGGAGGTACTACTACTAGATTACAATTTTCTCCATTCTTACAGCGAAGGCGTGCAAGAGCAGTGAAAACACGCAGGCTCAGTGATTACATGGCCCACCTCACACTATCACCGAGCGACACCTAACTCTTTACATAGTACTCCCTCCCTTCCTAAATATTACTAGATGAGTCCCCGCGCGTTGCCGCGGAACAGCGGTATATCTCTCTGTGCAAAATTATCGATTTCATAGAACTAAAAAAACTGTATAACCGCATGACAAATGTGGTAGCCAAACTAAATAAACTCCCATCATCATTTAGATCATCCCACGTAAGGAAAGAATATCAGCCAACTCCTACTGCATAATGGGATTATATTTTTCTTTTTGACATGTTAATGGGACTTAAAAGCTCACTTACATGCATGCTACCGGTGCATGCTTGCATGCAGACATGTTGATGTTATTTAAAACCCACTCACATGCATGTGCCACGGTATTTCTGCATGCTTGCATGTGGCTTAGTGCAGAGCCTCTCAACGTCTAGATCGGACGTCTATTATGGACTGATTTACTTCATCTAACGGCTACATCAATTTTGATGATGTGGCTCAAGGAGAGGATAGAGAATTCCTAGTAGTGGGGGCTAGCTATTACTAGTAGATAAGTCTTTGTAGAGATTCCACTACATACGGAACAAAATGAATGAATCTACACTTAAAATGCATCTATATACATCCGCATGTGGTTCATGGTGAAATCTCTACAAAGACTTATATTTAGGAACGGAGGAAGTACTAGTATAGTACGTACTGTAATTTATCAGCGAGATAAATTTGTACAATGCTATGAAGCTTCCAGATTCTGTTACATGTATCTTGCGTCCAAGGTTGCCCGTTGCAACATTTCATCAAATACAAAGGAGACTAACATGCATGCTATTGCATCTCAATGATTGACAGATCATAGCAAATATGTACTCCCTCCGTTCCAAAATAAGTGTCTCAACTTTGTGCAAACTTTAGTACAAAGTTGTACTACTACTAAAGTTGACACTTATTTTGGAACAGAGGCAGCTAAAGAAAAAAAACGATCCATGCAGTCCCTAGCCCTTGAACCGTGAACCCTGACCAGGCTTCAATTTGCTGGCAACGTTCGAGCTTCCTAATAAATGAAGTTTGCAACCTTTTGACCATTGGATCATTTTGTGCAGTTTCACCAAAATCGAGATGAGCATCCCTGTGGCAAAGAAATTGAAGAAGCATGATTAGAATAAGATTACTGGGACTAGTTGATGAGACATAAACTCATCACAAATACAGTACATACAAGCCAGTAGAGGTATGTGTGGGGCAAAGAAGTAGAGAAATATCCACAGGGAGTGATGTGGGCAGCTGGAGCAGTGGTGCAAGCCGGCTGTAAAGGGAGTTGTACCTGAGGGACGTAGCACAACCTTGAGGAGGGCGGCGGGAGGCGGCAACTGCCCACGTCGCGGCAGTGAGCAAGGGACGAAGGCAACCTCACCGGCTTTGTGAGAGAGAACGGCGGGGACCCCTGATCGGGACGTGCTGACAGTGGGTTTTCGCCGTCGGCGACGGCCACCGCATCTACACTAAGCATCCACCCCTTCCCCAAGCGGACGTGATTCGCCGGGATGTTAGAGATGTGGCCACAGTCGTTTTGTGCGAGAGAGTGTGAAGAGAGCAACCCCAGCAAGCAACCGTGTAGGCTGGCCCGTCCTGACTATGTATATAGTGGAGCGGTTTCCTTTTCTCTCCATATGAACCTATCATATTGCGTACGTGCCACTGAAGAAAAAAAACTTTATTTATAAATGACGCGGCACCTACTACTCGTTCTCCTATAACCTTGCGCTTGGCATCTCCAAAATATTAACCTTGCGATTGGCTCTTCGCCTCTTCGGGAAGTCGAGCAATAATGGTAGTGCAGTATATATCGTTCTGGCTATATGAGACCGAATGAATTGCTGCACGTCCACCACGTGGGCGAGGGTCGAGGGGCGAGGGAGAGTGCTACATACGGAGCAAAATGAGTGAATCTACACTCTAAAATACGTCGATATACATCAGTGTTTGGAGTATGTACTAGTAGTTCATATTGAAATCTACTAAAGGACATATATATATTCCAAACAATATGATATAATCTCTATAACCAAGGTAGGAGGGACGAGGAGTAAACAGAGGGAGTAGTAATTTTTTCTCCTCGTCCTGCGAGCCACCGCGCGCATGGGCGAGGGAGCGGGCGTAAGGCGGAGCAAGCTTCACCTCATCCTGTGAGCCACCGCGCCCGCGGGTGGGGGAGATGACGTACTAAGCAAGCTTCTCCTCGTTCTGCGAGTTGACGGGACACATCAAAAGTACTCCAGTGTATAGAGCCTTGCCTCTAAGGTAGGCCCCACATAGTTTGCTTCTTTTTTTAACATAACACGTCAAGTCGCAATTTGTTTGTTCACCCGTGGTAGACGATCCTCCCTCCACCAAGTGGACAACCAGTACACATGCCAAATTACCACGTGGGCTGCCTTTTTCGTACAGAAATGAGCTCCACCGTGTACCGCGCGGGTTTGGTTGGGAAAGAGACGGGAGTACGTGCGCCGTGCATGCACCTCTTCTCTTCGTGCACGTCCCCCACCTACGTGGGTGTGTGTGAGAGA
>NC_057802.1:273318379-273321087 GCF_018294505.1 Triticum aestivum | reverse complement strand
GTGTGTGTGGGGGGGAGGGGGTGGGGGGAGGGGTAGGCAGAGGCCTAACTATAGAGGTAGAACGACTCGTATATGTGTTGAGAAGGAGAGACCCAGCTATGTCTTGAGGGAGATCGGTCGACATCCATACATAACTGAAGGACGGGAAATATGATGGGACAGAGAGAGAGAGGAGAGAGAGAGGGAGGGAGGGAGAGGGAGGGAGAGGGGTAGAGTGCTGGATGGGTGATGGAGTTGCTTCTCGAAGATGGTGGGAGAGGCCTACTAGACAAACTGAGGGTGGAACTGCAATGTTATCAATAAGAGTGGGGATGTGTTTCTGTGTGTGCCTGTGCGTGATAGATCTGTCGGGATGCATCCATGGATGATGAAGGGGAACCATGTGTTTGGTAAGCAAACCTAACTAGATCGGTATATCAATTGTTGTTTGTCGGAGGAAGGGAGAGACACAACTAATGAGGTAGATCGATTGACGTGTGGGTAAAAACGAGTTATAAGGACCTAGCTAGGTATATGTATAGCGAGAGATCGGTCGGTGTACGTCCATTTGTTAGAGGCAAATAAGGCCCAGCGAGACGGATAGACAGAGAGAATGGAGCTAGGAGGTGGTGCGAGAGGCCCAACTACTAGCTAGATAGGGGGAGGAGTGTGCGGTTCTGAGATCGATGAAAAGAGGGGCGGGAGTTTACATGTGTGTCTGACCGTATGAGAGACACGAGGCAAGGACACATAAAGGAGGAGATTGAAGGTGTGTGTGTATGTTGTAGGCAGGCATCGCTGGAGAGGTTTATCGATTGGTGTGTGTCGGAAAGGAGTTGTGGAGACTCTGGGAGAACGACCTAAAGAAAAAAATGAATGTGCCCGGTGGATAGAATGCCGAGGGAGGGGGAGGGCGAGGAGGGCGTGTGCATGCACGAGAGAAAGTTAGTGGTAGCTACAAAGGTTAGAGGATTGTGTGGGTGTAAGAGACTAACAAAGATCATAATTTGATATGAAAGCGGATTTATATTTGAATAGGAGATCATAGTGTTTTAAACATTGCATGCATGAATATAGCGGTGATACACGTGCTGTGCACATGTTATACCATAATGTGATAATGCATGGCGTTTGCAACTCACAGCTAAATGCCGAACAATCTAAACCATACTATACATCAAACAATCTCACATTTTATTTGAATTTGTGATAATGTGTGGCGTTTGCAGCTTACAACTAAATATCGAACAATCTAAACAATACTATATATCGAACATTCTCACATTTTATTTGAATTTGGGGTAATGTGTGGTGTTTGCAACTCACATCTAAATACTTGTAGGCGTAGGGGGCGGGGCACCATACATAGTGTGATAAACACATTATGCATATGAGACATGGTTTAGATTATGAAGATCTAGCTAGAGCTAGAAATGTAATGTGATTTGAAATCAAAATAAAGTGGATTCAAAAAATCTAGTTCGAGTTCATATAGTACACATAGTTCATATGTAACTCGAGACTAATCATGTGGTGTGCTGTGAAGATAATACACAAACGATGGTTTAACTTGACAATAATGATGATAGTAGATCTTATTAAAACAGAGAAACAAATTCAAATGCTTTGACTTCACAAAGATCATTACTGTAGATCTTATTCAAATACAGAAACGAATTCAAATTTAGTTCATATTGAAGCGGTAGTATATACGTTTGGAATGCACTAAAACGTTCATTTGAGTAGTAGGTTGCATGCATTATACACGTAGCGAAATATTTTAATTGAACATAACATGAATTCAAAGTTTTGAATGACATTTGTAGTGCGCGTTGATTTGGTACAGTACACGTTAGGCTTGTCCGGAAATTTCAACCTGCGCCTTGTTAGCCCGAAATATTTAAGATATATCTTTGTCTCGTTGTGCTCCTACAACTCCCTCCATCTCAACCCGTGCCTTGCTATTCCGAAATTACAACGCGCGCGAAAACTCCCACCTCCCGTGAAATCCCGACACGCGAAATGCCCGTGCTACCCCTGAACCAAAAGAACCGCCTCAAATCGGTGGGGGTACTTTCGTAACTTACCCCACATTTCGGACAAGCGCGTCTCTAAGCCATGGTTCCCCATTGCCATCCCATCCGCCCACCCATTCGTACACCGAGGCTGCGAAAACCCGCGACGAAACCCCACACCCTGCTCCGTCTGCCACCCAGCCGGAGCCTCTTCCCCGACGACGTCGTCCATAGCAACACCTCGACGTCCCTCATCCACCGTACCGGATGAGGATCCGTCATCGATCTCATCGTCCCGCCGGTTCAGCCACCCCGTCCTCCACCTCCAAGGAGCTATCCCAACGCCCCCCTCGTCTTTCGCGCCTCCTCCATTCCCACACCGCCGTCTTCACCTGCACCACCGGAAGAGCATCATCATCACCGTTTCCTCGGATGAAGCTGCGGCCTAATCGGCGCCACCAAAGAGGTTGTACACTAATCGCTGCATTTTCTTCTTGATTCGATCTCACGGTGCTGCCGGCGCTCGGTCCCGAGCCGACACGGCGCGGCTCCATCCACGGCGGCGTCGCCGGCCACTTCCTCCACGGCGTCGCTCCCTCGGCGGCGACGTCCACATCAGTAGGAGCTGCTGCTGCTTTAGCTCTCGCTCGCGCTGCTGCTCTGCTCTTGCTCTCGGTCCCCTGCCTGGTCTGCTCTTGCTATTGCTCTTGCTCG
>NC_057802.1:272967756-272980422 GCF_018294505.1 Triticum aestivum | reverse complement strand
CGCGACTCCTCCTCCTCTCCGCCTCGGCCTTCGCCGCCCGGCGCCGCCCCGGCCTCCTCCTGCCGGCGAGCTCCGTCGCCCGAGCTTCGGCAGCCGATCCCGATCCAGTTTCCCTCGTGCGTTGACTTCTCCCCTCTCCCAAATTTCTCCAAGTCCCCCGTAATTCATTATATGTGTGCTTGTTTGACCTAGTGTAACTTCATGCATATAACTCCGTTTCGCGCGTGCAATATGTGAAATTGTTCGCCTCGTGATTCTCTTTATTTTGTTCCATTGCACCATGTTCATTAGAGTCCATCTCGATGCCCAAATCATCGTTGCAAGAGTGCTAGTTGCTGTTATCTGCTGTTACTTATCAGAAATTGGTGATTTGTTATTTTTGTTGCATTTAATCTGTGCATCTTATGAGTATGAGCTCTACATTTGTTTTGTTGTATGCCATGCCATCTTTCCAGTGGTGTATGCCATGTATTTTTGTGATCTCTGTGGTGACTAGCACAAGCATGCAAACTAGGCCCCGTAATGTTTCTGATTTCAGGGACTTGGTATTTTCTCTGTCTGTCTGCTGTTATTTTGTTGCCATGTAAACTTGATGCTACTGAGAGATCCATGCATATTTTGGAGATGTTCAGTAAGAATGTTTTGTAGATATTCTTGTAATTGATTCATTACTTCCCTTGCTGGAAATTATGGAGTGCCATAGCATGACTCAATCTTGCTCTACTTTTGCTATGTAATGTTCCTGGCAGATTGTTTACGTGATATGCAATTTTGCCGAGCTTGTTGTAGTTGTTCCATACATGCTATGCTATTGCTCTTGCCATGTATAGCTTCATAAACATGCCATCTTGCTGTAGGTATGCTTGTTTTGTCATGCATTACTTTGTGGTGAGTGCATCAAGCTCACCAAGATGCCTTCATATTATTGTTTCTGCCATGCTCTGTTTTCTGCTAAGTCTGAAACCTGATAACGAAACTTGCTATGTTTACATGGGTGCCATCATATCTTCTGGTCCTTTTTGACATATGGTCAGTAAGGGACTTTTGTCATATGCATTTAGTAGAATACTTCCATGCCTTGTTCTGCTATGTTAAGTTCCTGTAGCATGTTGAGATCGTGCTCTGAACATTGCAACCTGATGCTGTTTCTGTCATGTCCAGTAATTTCTGCCAAGTCTGTGAACCTGTTATTAGTTGCAATCTTTCCATGTCCTTTTGAGCATGTTCTAGTGATTTCTGGAGATATCTCAGTGTTTATGTTTTGTTGTGCTTTACCTGTACATCATGCCCATGCCTTTTGTTTTCATGTTGAGTTGTTGTAGTCTATTGTTTTGATGCTTGCTAGATGCCTAGTTACTGTTTTGGACAGTTTGTTGCTATGTCTTGTTTGGAGTGCATGTGTTGCTCCGTTTCGAGCAGGCTCTATATGAAACTTGCTTAGTTTTGCATGTAGTCTCATGTTATCATGTTGCATCCTTGTTTTGAGGTGTTTGCTTGATGTTTGTATGCATTTTGCATCAATGCCAGGTTTAACTTGTTTTGCTCATATCTTCTAGGCCGTAGCTCCGAATCTAATGAACTTTATATGTAACTTGACTAGAATTTCGTGTAGATCATCATGGTGCTCTTTAACGTGCTGTTTAACAACTTGAATATAAGGTTGATTCAATTCTGGACCAATTTCGAAATTTGCATATGAGGACTTACCGGAATTGTTATGTGTTGCTTCCGGCCTCATTTAAACTTGCTTTGATGTGTTGCTCGTGTATGCATCATCTCTTGTCATGAGTAGCTTCATATAGCTTTGTCACGCATCATTCTTGGTTGTGCATCATTCCTTGTTCATGTGTGGTGTGTTTACCTTGTTGTGTGCTTCTTCTCGATAGTTCTCGTGTCGTTGTGATCGTGAGGATTCGTTCGTCTTCGTGGCTTCATCTTCTTCATGGATTCGTTCTTCTTCCTAGTGGGATTTCAGGCAAGATGATCGTCACCTTGGATCTCATTACTATCATTGCTATGCTAGTTGCTTCGTTCTATCGCTTTGCTGCGCTACCTATTCACTTGCTCCTCAAGCCTCCCAAATTGCCATGAACATCTAACCTTTGTCACCCTTCCTAGCAAACCTTTGTTTGGCTATGTTACCGCTTTGCTCAGCCCCTCTTATAGCGTTGCTAGTTGCAGGTGAACATGAAGATTGCTCCATGTTGGTTTATATTTATGTTGGGATATCACAATATCTCTTATATTATTAATGCATCTATATACTTGGTAAAGGGTGGAAGGCTCGGCCTTATGCCTGGTGTTTTGTTCCACTCTTGCCGCCCTAGTTTCTGCCATACCGGTGTTATGTTCCTTGATTTTGCGTCCCTCACACGGTTGGGTGATTTATGGGACCCCCTTGACAGTTTGCTTTGTATAAAACTCTTCCAGCAAGGCCCAACCTTGGTTTTACCATTTGCCTAGCCTATTTCTTTTCCCTGGGGAGTCGCTCTCTCGAGGGTCATCTTATTTTACCCCCCCGGGCCAGTGCTTGTCTAAGTGTTGGTCCAAACTAGAGCACCGCGCGGGACCATCCCTTGGCAACTTGGGTTACGTCGGTACCTGTACGCTTCGCTTATCCGGTGTGTCCTGAGAACGAGATACGTGCGACTCCTATCGGGATTGTCGACACATCGGGCGGCTTTGCTGGTTTTGTTTTACCATTGTCGAAATGTCTTGTAACCGGGATTCCGAGACTGATCGGGTCTTCCCGGGAGAAGGAATATTTGGGGAACGTAGCAAGAATTCAAAAAATTTCTACGCATCACCAAGATCCATCTATGGAGTATACTAGCAACGAGGGGAAAGGAGTGCATCTACATACTCTTGTAGATCGCGAGCGGAAGCGTTCCAATGAACGGGGTTGATGGAGTCGTACTCGCCGTGATCCAAATCACCGATGACCGAGTGTCGAACGGACGGCACCTCGCGTTCAACACACGTACGGAGCAGCGACGTCTCCTCCTTCTTGATCCAGCAAGGGGGAAGGAGAGGTTGATGGAGATCCAGCAGCACGACGGCGTGGTGGTGGAAGTAGCGGGGTCTCGGCAGGGCTTCGCCAAGCTTCTGCGAGAGGGAGAGGTGTTGCAGGGGGAGAGGGAGGCGCCAGGGGCTGTCATACTGCTGCCCTCCCTCGCCCCCACTATATATAGGCCCCCTGGGAGGGGGGCGCCGGCCTGGATCCCATCTGCAAGGGGGGCGGCGGCCAGGGGGAAACTTACCCCCCAAGGCAAGTGGGGCGCCCCCCCACCCTAGGGTTTCCAACCCTAGGCGCAGGGGGGAGGCCCATGGGGGGTGCCCCAGCCCACTAAGGGCTGGTTCCCTTCCCACTTCAGCCCATGGGGCCCTCCGGGATAGGTGGACCCCCGGGACCCTTCCGGTGGTCCCGGTACACTACCGGTGACCCCCGAAACTTTCTCGGTGGCCGAAACTTGACTTCCTATATATAATTCTTCACCTCCGGACCATACCAGAACTCCTCGTGATGTCCGGGATCTCATCCGGGACTCCGAACAACTTTCGGGTTTCCGCATACTAATATCTCTACAACCCTAGCGTCACCGAACCTTAAGTGTGTAGACCCTACGGGTTCGGGAGACATGCAGACATGACCGAGATGCCTCTCCGGTCAATAACCAACAGCGGGATCTGGATACCCATGTTGGCTCCCACATGTTCCACGATGATCTCATCGAATGAACCATGATGTCGAGGATTCAATCAATCCCGTATACAATTCCCTTTGTCAATCGGTACGTTACTTGCCCGAGATTCGATCGTCGGTATCCCAATACCTTGTTCAATCTCGTTACCGGCAAGTCACTTTACTCGTACCGTAATGCATGATCCCGTGGCTAACTCCTTAGTCACATTGAGCTCATTATGATGATGCATTACCGAGTGGGCCCAGAGATACCTCTCCGTCATACGGAGTGACAAATCCCAGTCTCGATCCGTGCCAACCCAACAGACACTTTCGGAGATACCCGTAGTGTACCTTTATAGTCACCCAGTTACGTTGTGACGTTTGGTACACCCAAAGCACTCCTACGGTATCCGGGAGTTGCACGATCTCATGGTCTAAGGAAATGATACTTGACATTGGAAAAGCTTTAGCAAACGAACTACACGATCTTTTGTGCTATGCTTAGGATTGGGTCTTTTCCATCACATCATTCTCCTAATGATGTGAACCCGTTATCAACGACATCCAATGTCCATGGTCAGGAAACTGTAACCATCTATTGATCAACGAGCTAGTCAACTAGAGGCTTACTAGGGACATGGTGTTGTCTATGTATCCACACATGTATCTGAGTTTCCTATCAATACAATTCTAGCATGGATAATAAATGATTATCATGAACAAGGAAATATAATAATAACCAATTTATTATTGCCTTTAGGGCATATTTCCAACAGTCTCCCACTTGCACTAGAGTCAATAATCTAGTTCACGTCACCATGTGAGTAACACTCACAGGTCACATCACCATGTGACCAACATCCAAAGAGTTTACTAGAGTCAACAATCTAGTTCACATCACTATGTGATTACCACTCAATGAGTTCTGGTTTGATCATGTTATGCTTGTGAGAGAGGTTATTAGTCAACGGGTCTGAACCTTTCAGATCCGTGTGCTTTACGAATATCTATGTCATCTTGTGGATGCTACCACGCGCTACTTGGAGCCATTTCAAATAACTGCTCTACTATACGAATCCGGTCTACTACTCAGAGTCATCTGGATTAGTGTCAAAGTTCGCATCGACGTAACCCTTTACGACGAACTCCTTTTCACCTCCATAATCGAGAAAATTCCTTAGTCCACTAGATACTAAGGATAAGTTCGACCGCTGTCATGTGATCCGTTCCCGGATCACTATTGTACCCCTTGACCAACTCATGGCAAGGCACACTTCATGTGTGGTACACGGCAGAGCATACTGTAGAGCCTACGTCTAAAGCATAGGGGACGACCTTCGTCCTTTCTCTCTCTTCTGCTGGGGTCAGGTCTTGAGTCTTACTCAATACTCACACCTTGTAACACAGCCAAGAACTCCTTCTTTGCTGATCTATTTTGAACTCTTTCAAAATCATGTCAAGGTGTGCGTTCTTTGAAAGTATCATCAGGCGTCTTGATCTATCTCTATGGATCTTGATGCCCAATATGTAAGCAGCTTTATCCAGGTCTTCCTTTGAAAAACTCCTTTCAAACAACCCTTTATGCTTTCCAGAAATTTTACATCATTTCGGATCAACAATATGTCATTCACATATACTTATAAGAAATGTTGTAGCGCTCCCACTCACTTTATTGTAAATACAAGTTTCTAACGAACTTTGTATAAACCCAAAAACTTTGATCACTCCATCAAAGCGTATATTCTGACTCCGAGATGCTTGCTCTAATCCATGGAAGGATCGCTGGAGCTAGCATACCTTTTAGCATCCTTAGGATCGACAAAACCTTTCTGATTGTATCACATACAACCTTTCCTTACGAAAACTGGTAAGGAAACTTGTTTTGACATCCATCTGCCAGATTTCATAAATGCAGCTAATGCTAACATGATTCCGACGGACTTAAGCATCGCTACGGATGAGAGAATCTCATCGTAGTCAACTCCTTGAACTTGTGAAGATACTCTTTGCCACAAGTCGAGCTTCATAGACGGTAACATTACCGTCCATGTCCGTCTTCTTCTTAAAGATCCATTTATCTCAATGGCTTGCCAATCATCGGGCAAGTTCACCAAAGTCCATGCTTTGTTCTGATACATGGATCCTATCTCGGATTTCATGGTTTCTAACCATTTGTCAGAATATGGGCCCACCATCGCTTCTCCATAGCTCGTAGGTTCATTGTTGTCCAACAACATGATATCTAAGACAGGATTACCGTACCACTCAGGAGTAGTACATATCCTTGTCGACCTACAAGGTTTGGTAGTGACTTGATGCGAAGTTTCATGATCACTATCATAAGCTTCCACTTCAATTGGTGTAGGTGCCACAGGAACAACTTCATGTGCCCTGCTACAAACTAGTTGAAGTGACGGTTCAATAACCTTATCAAGTCTCCACCATCCTCCCACTTAATTCTTTCGAGAGAAACTTTTCCTCGAGAAAGGACTCATTTCTAGAAGCAATTACTTTTGCTTCCAGATCTGAAATAGGAGGTATACCCAACTGTTTTGGGTTTTATATGAAGATGCATTTATCCGCTTTGGGTTCGAGCTTATCAGCTTGAAACTTTTTCACATAAGCATCGCAGCCCCAAACTTTTAAGAAACGACTACTTAGGTTTCTCTAAACGGTGTCGTCTCAACGGAATTGCGTGGTGCCCCCTTTTAAAGTGAATGTGGTTGTCTCTAATGCCTAACCCATAAACGATAGTGGTAATTCGATAAGAGACATCATGGCATGCACCATATCCAATAGGGTGCAGTTATGATGTTCGGACACACCATCACACTATGGTGTTCCAGGCGGTATTAATTGTGAAACAATTTCCACAATGTCTTAATTGTGTGCCAAACTCGTAACTCAGATATCTCTATGATCATATCATAGACATTTTATCCTCTTGTCACGACGATCTTCCACTTCACTCTGAAATTACTTGAACCTTTCAATAATTCAGACTTGTGTTTCATCAAGTAAATACACTCAGCATCTACTCAAATCATCTGTGAAGTAAGAACATATTGATATCCACTGCGTGCCTCAGCACTCATTGGACTGCACACATCAAATGTATTACTTCCAACAAGTTGCTCTCTTGTTCCATCTTACTGAAAACGAGGCCTTTCAGTCATCTTGCCCATGTGGTATGATTTGCATGTCTCAAGTGATTCAAAATCAAGTGAGTCCAAACGATCCATCTGCATGGAGTTTCTTCATGCATATATACCAATAGACATGGTTCGCATGTCTCAATCTTTTCAAAATGAGTGAGTCCAAAGATCCATCTACATGGAGCTTCTTCATGCGTTCTATACCATTATGACTCAAACGGCAGTGCCACAAGTATGTGGTACTATCATTACTATTTTATATCTTTTGGCACGAACATGTGTATCACTACGATCGAGATTCATTTTAGGTGCAAGACCATTGAAGGTATTATTCAAATAAACAGACTAACCATTATTCTCCTTAAATGAATAACCGTATTGCGATAAACATAATCCAATCATGCTCAACGCAAACACCAAATCTCGATGGTAGAGGGAGCATGCGACGCTTGATCACATCAACCTTGGAAACACTTCAACACATATCGTCATCTCACCTTTAGCTAGTCTCCGTTTATTCCGCGGCTTTTATTTCGAGTTACTAACACTCAGCAACCGAACCGGTATCTAATACTCTGGTGCTGCTAGGAGTACTAGTAAAGTACACATTCATATAATGTATATCCAATATACTTCTGTCGACCTTGCCTGCCTTCTCATCTACCAAGTATCTAGGGTAGTTCTGCTTCAGTGACCGTTCCCCTCATTACAGGAGCACTTAGTCTCGGGTTTGGGTTTAACCTTGGGATTCTTCGCTAGAGCAGCAAATGATTTGCTGTTTCATGAAGTATCCCTTCTTCCCTTGCCCTTCTTGAAACTAGTGGTTTTACTAACCATCAACAATTGATGCTCCTTCTTGATTTCTACTTTCGCGGTGTCAAACATCGCGAGTTGCTCAAGGATCATCATCTATCCCTGATATGTTATAGTTCATCACGAAGCTCTAACAGCTTGGTGGCAGTGACTATGGAGAACCATCACTATCTCATCTGGAAGATTAACTCCCACTCGATTCAAGCGACTGCAGTACTCAGACAATCTGAGCACATGCTCCACGATTGAGCTTTTCTCCCTTAGTTTGTAGGCTTAAGAAACTTGTCAGAGGTCTCATACCTCTTGACGTGGGCACTAGTCCGAAATCCCAATTTCAGTCTTCGGAACATCTCATATGTTCTGCGACGTTTCAAAAAATGTCTTTGGTGCCACAATTCTAAACCGTTAGCATTACGCACTGAACTATCACGTAGTCATCAAAACGTGTATGTCAGATGTCTCGCAACATCTACAGACGACGCTAAGGTTCAGCACACCGAGCAGTGCATTAAGGACATAAGCCTTCTGTCCAGCAATGAGGACAATCCTCAGTTTACGGACCCAGTCCGCATAATTGCTACTACCAACTTTCAACTAAACTTTCTCTAGGAACATATCTTAAACAGTAGAGCTAAAGCGTAAGCTTTGACATAATTTGCAAAGACCTTTTGACTATGTTCATGATAATTAAGTTCATCTGATTATTTAATGAACTCCCACTCAGATAGACATCCCTCTAGTCATCTAAGTGATACATGATCCGAGTCAAACTAGGTCGTGTCCGATCATCACGTGAGACGGACTAGTCATCATCGGTGAACATCTCCATGTTGATCGTATCTGCTATATGACTCATGTTCGACCTTTCGGTCTCTTGTGTTCCGAGGCCATGTCTGTACATGCTATGCTCGTCAAGTCAACCTAAGTGTTCCGCATGTGTTCCGAGGCCATGTCTGTACATGCTAGGCTCGTCAACACCCGTTGTATTCGAACGTTAGAATCTATCACACCCGATCATCACGTGGTGCTTCAAAACAACGAACCTTCGCAACGGTGCACAGTTAGGGGGAACACGTCTCTTGAAATTTTAGTGAGGGATCATCTTATTTATGCTACCGTCGTTCTAAGCAAATAAGATGTAAACATGATAAACATCACATGCAATCAAATAGTGACATGATATGGCCAATATCATTTTGCTCCTTTGATCTCCATCTTCGGGGCACCATGATCATCTTCGTCACCGGCATGACACCATGATCTCCATCATCATGATCTCCATCATTGTGTCCTCATGAAGTTGTCACGCCAACGATTACTTCTACTTCTATGGCTAACGCGCTTAGCAATAAAGTAAAGTAATTTACATGGCGTTATTCAATGACACGCAGGTCATACAAAAAAATAAAGACAACTCCTATGGCTCCTGCCGGTTGTCATACTCATCGACATGCAAGTCGTGATTCCTATTACAAGAATATGATCAATCTCATACATCACATATATCATTCATCATATCTTCTGGCCATATCACATCACATAGCACATGCTGCAAAAACAAGTTAGACGTCCTCTAATTGTTGTTGCAAGTTTTTACGTGGCTTGTATAGGTTTCTAGCAAGAACGTTTCTTACCTACGTAAAACCACAACGTGATATGCCAATTTCTATTTACCCTTCATAAGGACCCTTTTCATCGAATTCGTTCCGACTAAAGTGGGAGAGATAGACACCCGCTAGCCACCTTATGCAACTAGTGCATGTCAGTCGGTGGAACCTATCTCACGTAAGCGTACGTGTAAGGTCGGTCCGGGCCGCTTCATCCCACAATGCCGCCGAAACAAGATAAGACTAGTAGCGGCAAGAAGAATTGGCAACATCTACGCCCACAACTGCTTTGTGTTCTACTCGTGCATAGTAACTACGCATAGGCCTGGCTCATGATGCCACTGTTGGGGAACGTAGCAAGAATTCAAAAAAATTCTACGCATCACCAAGATCCATCTATGGAGTATACTAGCAACGAGGGGAAAGGAGTGCATCTACATACCCTTGTAGATCGCGAGCGGAAGCGTTCCAATGAACGGGGTTGATGGAGTCGTACTCGCCGTGATCCAAATCACCGATGACCGAGTGCCGAACGGACGGCACCTCCGCGTTCAACACACGTACGGAGCAGCGACATCTCCTCCTTCTTGATCCAGCAAGGGGGAAGGAGAGGTTGATGGAGATCCAGCAGCACGACGGCGTGGTGGTGGAAGTAGCGGGGTCTCGGCAGGGCTTCTCCAAGCTTCTGCGAGAGGGAGAGGTGTTGCAGGGGGAGAGGGAGGCGCCAGGGGCTGTCATACTGCTGCCCTCCCTCCCCCCCACTATATATAGGCCCCCTGGGAGGGGGGGGCGCTGGCCTGGATCCCATCTACAAGGGGGGGCGGCGGCCAGGGGGAAACTTACCCCCCAAGGCAAGTGGGGCGCCCCCCACCCTAGGGTTTCCAACCCTAGGCGCAGGGGGGAGGCCCATGGGGGGCGCCCCAGCCCACTAAGGGCTGGTTCCCTTCCCACTTCAGCCCATGGGGCCCTCCAGGATAGGTGGCCCCACCCGGTGGACCCCCGGGACCCTTCCGGTGGTCCCGGTACACTACCGGTGACCCCCGAAACTTTCCCGGTGGCCGAAACTTGACTTCCTATATATAATTCTTCACCTCCGGACCATTCCGGAACTCCTCGTGACGTCCTCGATCTCATCTGGGACTCTGAACAACTTTTGGGTTTCCGCATACTAATATCTCTACAACCCTAGCGTCACCGAACCTTAAGTGTGTAGACCCTACGGGTTCGGGAGACATGCAGACATGACCGAGACGCCTCTCCGGTCAATAACCAACAGCGGGATCTGGATTCCCATGTTGGCTCCCACATGTTCCACGATGATCTCATCGGATGAACCACGATGTCGAGGATTCAATCAATCCCGTATACAATTCCCTTTGTCAATCGGTACGTTACTTGCCCAAGATTCGATCGTCGGTATCCCAATACCTTGTTCAATCTCGTTACCGGCAAGTCACTTTACTCGTACCATAATGCATTATCCCGTGGCTAACTCCTTAGTCACATTGAGCTCATTATGATGATGCATTACCGAGTGGGCCCAGAGATACCTCTCCGTCATACGGAGTGACAAATCCCAGTCTCGATCCGTGCCAACCCAACAGACACTTTCGGAGATACCCGTAGTGTACCTTTATAGTCACCCAGTTACGTTGTGACGTTTGGTACACCCAAAGCACTCCTACGGTATCCGGGAGTTGCACGATCTCATGGTCTAAGGAAATGATACTTGACATTGGAAAAGCTTTAGCAAACGAACTACACGATCTTTTGTGCTATGCTTAGGATTGGGTCTTGTCCATCACATCATTCTCCTAATGATGTGATCCCGTTATCAACGACATCCAATGTCCATGGTCAGGAAACCGTAACCATCTATTGATCAACGAGCTAGTCAACTAGAGGCTTACTAGGGACATGGTGTTGTCTATGTATCCACACATGTATCTGAGTTTCCTATCAATACAATTCTAGCATGGATAATAAACGATTATCATGAACAAGGAAATATAATAATAACCAATTTATTATTGCCTCTAGGGCATATTTCCAACAGGAATATCCTTCGTTGACCGTGAGAGCTTATAATGGGCTAAGTTGGGACACCCCTGCAGGGTATTATCTTTCGAAAGCCATGCCCGCGGTTATGTGGCAGATGGGAATTTGTTAATATCCTGTTGTAGAGAACTTGACACTTGACCTTAATTAAAACGTATCAACCGCGTGTGTAGCCGTGATGGTCTCTTCTCGGCGGAGTCCGGGAAGTGAACACGGTTTCTGGGTTATGTTTGACGTAAGTAGGAGTTCAGGATCACTTCTTGATCATTGATAGTTTAACGACCGTTCCTTTGCTTCTCTTCTCGCTCTCATTTGCGTAAGTTAGCCACCATACATGCTTAGTCGCTGCTGCAACCTCACCACTTATCCTTTCCCTACCCTTTAAGCTTTGCTAGTCTTGCTACCCATGGTAATGGGATTGCTGAGTCCTCGTGGCTCACAGTTTACTACAACACCAGTTGCAGGTACAGGTTTTGCGATGACCATGATGCGAGAGCGATGTTGTTTGTTTTGGAGTTCTCCTTCTGCTTCTTCTTCGATCAGGGGATAGGTTCCAGGTCGGCAGCCTGGGCTAGCAGGGTGGATGCCGTTCGAGTTTCTGTTTATGTTTCATCCGTAGTCGGATGTTGATCTTATGTATGATGTACTGATGCATTCTTGCGGCATTTGTATGCCTTGTATGTATCCCCAAATATTATGTAATGTTGATGTAATGATATCCACCTTGCAAAAGCGTCTTCAAGATGCGCTTCTATCCTTGGTGGGACCTTCGTGTTCCTTTAGGATAGGGTCGCATCTTGGACGTGACAAGTTGGTATCAGAGCCTCGACCGACCCTAGGAGCCCCCTTTGATTGATCGTGTAGTTTGGTCGTTGTTGAGTCTAGAAGAAATTTTCGGAGTCTAGTTATATCGGAGAGTAGGAATTCTTTTTACTCCTCTGCCCCTTCGTCGCTCTGGTGAGAAATCTTGACGTAGGTGTTTTGAACTATTCCTCTTCCCCTTCAAATTTTTTAGGATCACGTGGTTAGTTTTCGTTCGTTGTCCATCCCCTTTTCAATCCGGCGCATTTCTCTTCGAATGCTTTCGGTCCTCGTCATCTTTTGCGAAATCAGTTCTCAGTTATTCCTCTTCCGATGTTGTTTCCTTGTCCGAAGTTGTCCTTGTTTTTCCCACCCGCCCACCCTTCTTCTTCTCGGAACCGGAGTATGTAATCGAGTATCCATTCTACTCGTGCGAAATCTTTGCATTCTCACTTCAATTATTTCAACTGGTGCTTTAAACTTCAAAGCTATTCGTCGATTTCCCCTTCCCAGTTGCCGTTGTTTTTCCCACCCTCCCACCCTCTTC
>NC_057802.1:272964713-272967480 GCF_018294505.1 Triticum aestivum | reverse complement strand
TTCCCGGAGCCTGATTCTCTTTCGAGCATCAATTTCATTTGTTGGAGCATCTACAGTCTTTCCTCAATTATTTCAACCGGTGAATTTTTGCCTCGTTCGACATTCTTCATCTCTTTTTCTTCTCCGGTGGGTTCAATTCCAATTTTCGTTAGTAACTATATTCTTTCCTCGGCTCAAGTGTTTCCCGTTGCTCGTTCCCCTCTCGTCTTTTAATCATTCCGGAGTGATGAAGACATCTCAGGAGATTCGTCTGTGTTTGAATTAATTCGAGGTTGTCACCTCATTCAAATAGTTAAATTGTTCCGGTGCATCATCTATCTCTTCAACAATCCTTTCTTAACGGTGTTTCTTTTCAGTGGGCCCTAACCCACGGGTCTTTTTCCAGGATCTTACCTGACTCTTCTAATTTTCCCAGAGTTATTCTCAAATCCTTTTCGAAGTTTGACGTAAGTATGAATGTCATCAGTCAGACGCTTTCCAATTTCAAATTATTTTCATTGTTGGCTCAACCTCTTCGCTTTTCATTCTCCCGGAGTATCTCAACAATTTTGGTGTTCTTTCTCGTCGTCATTCTCCACATTTGAAGACCGAAGTAGGGTTTTTCCTAAATCTTGTCCGCTCTCCCGGAGATTCGCGGTGATAGCTCGATAGTTATCCTATCAAATTGTTACAAGTCGTGCAATTCTTTTCATCCATCCGGAGTATTTCAGGAGTTGTTTTCCGTGTCAATTATCCGGAGGCCATCTATTTCAGAAGATTTCTTCGTTCTAAGTTTTCTAATCCGTTCTCCGATTATTCTATATTCGTGCCCCTTCGTTCGTTTACATATTCTTCCAGTGCTTCGTTCAAGTATGCTTCAATCAGCTCGCGATCTCTTCTTTCAATTGCATCTTGATTCCCTCATGTATATTCGTGCTTTTCCTATTTTTCCCGGTGAGTCATCCTCCTTCGTCAGTCAATTTTAGAATTCTTACGGTGGCTCGTTCAAGATTCTTTTTTGTTGTTATCATATCAATTCATTCGTTCTTTCCAAATCCTACCGGTGGTTCATGAAGACTTTCTCAAGTTTTGCGAAATATTCCTCCTTAATTTCTCCAACGAGAATAAGTAGTATGTATATCCATTGTTTCTCATAGATTTAATCGATGGAGGATAAGCATAACGTAATTCTTATTCTTCTTTCTTCATGTGGATTAATCTTTTCTTTTCGGAGATTGATCATCTCATCACATTCTCGGTTCAAGTGTTTTCATCTTTTCTTTTCCGGAGTTCCAAGCTTCCTCGGCCATCTCGTCGGAACCCCCATCTAAATCATCGCAAGACTCAGAGCTTATGCTATTCTTCCGTCTATTTTATCTCGTCATCCTTTTGTTACCGGAGTTCTTCATGGTGGTTCTTCATGACTTAATTCATTCTTCAAGAGTTCATCAAGATTTTGTTGCTGGAGTTCAAGTATCTTTCTTCTCGCGTCTCGAAGTGCAATTAAATTCTCCGTATTCTTTTGAAGTGGAGTTTTGCTTTTCTTCGTTCTTCTCAGCTATCCATTCTTTTTCGGTTGTGGCCGGTTATCACCTTATGGTCTTGAGATGTTATCAATAAGTCCACAACAAACTTATTCTTTTGTTGTCGAATTTCCAACAACTCTGTTCAATCCTTTCTTCTAAGGTTGCTTTCTATTTCATTCATGGCACAAGTGTCATTTTCTTCTCCGTTCTTTTCATTCAATTCTTTTAATTTTTTCGGAGGTTTTGTGTCATGTCTTCATCAAGTATCATTCCATCCTCTCAAGCTCGTGTTCTATTCCTCCATGTTTCAGCCGGAGTGCCGCATAAATTCTGTCGTTCTTATTCCTTTTTCTATCTTCTTCCAACCGGAGTGGTCTCAGAGTCTATCTTATTCCGTGAGATTTTGTTTCAAGTCATATTCGTCGTTCCTCTTTTCTACTCGAGTGTTCTTGACTTTGTTCATCCTCACTGCTTTGTTCTTATTTGACCTCATCTTCTTCCCCTTCCGTCTCGGTCCTAAGATCTCGGGACGAGATCTCTTATTAGTGGAGGAGTGTTGTAACGCCCCAGATCCGATGCGCCAGGTGTCGGCCAGTTATTCGCCATCGTTGCCATGTCATTTGCTTGCGTATTGCATTTTGCCATGTCATGCATCTCATATCATGTCATCTTGTGCATCGCATTTGCATACGTGTTCGTCTCATGCATCCGAGCATTTTCCCCGTTGTCCGTTTTGCAATCCGGCAATCCCATCTCCTCCGGCGCACCCCTCTTGTTTCTTTTCGTGAGCGGGTGTTGAACGTTCTCGGAATGGACCGAGGCTTGTCAAGTGGCCTTGGTATACCACCGGTAGACCACCGGTCAAGTTTCGTTCCATTTGGAGGTCGTTTGGTACTCCAACGGTTAACCGGGTAACCGCAAAGTCCGTTTGTGTGTTGCAGCAAAACCCCTCTCTAAACAGCCCCAAAACCCCTCTAAGTCTCCGCCATGCTCTCGGTCGTTCGATCACGATCGCGTGGGCGAAAACCGCACCTCGTTTGGACTCTCCTAGCTCCCTCTACCTATATATTTGCCCTCTCCCCCGAAAAATTCGCACACGAAACCCTAATTATTCCTCCCTCACCGTGCTGGACATGTCCGTCCCGGACCGGACGAGACCCCGCCGCCGCTCCCGGCCGGTGGCGTTGCGCCACGTCACCCCGCCGCCGTCTCCACCGCGCCAGGCCCGCCGGGCCCGGATCGGGCCCGCCGGGCCCATCCCG